>NC_142066.1:156858216-156925716 GCF_059756535.1 Pantherophis guttatus | reverse complement strand
TCGCTTGGTGACCGTTCTAAGTTACAACTGCACTGAAAAAAGTGACTAACGATAGTTTTTCACACTTAACGACTGTTACAATGTCCCCATGGTCACGTGATCAGAATTCAGACACTTGGCAACCGACTCGTATTTATGACGGTTACGCGATCCCCTTTTGCGACCTTCTGACAAGCAGAGTCAATGGGGAAGCCAGATTCGCTTAACGACCATGTTCCTAACTTAAAAACTGCAGTGGTTCCCTTTAACAACCTTGGCGAGGAAGGTCGTACAGCGGGGCAAAATTCACTTAACAACTCTCTCGTTTAGTGACATAAATTCGGGGCTCAGTTGTGGTCATAAGTCGAGGACTACCTGAAATTAAAAAAAGCACCCAGACATTTTTTTACTTCATGCTTTCCGTCAGAAAATTAAGTCGGAGTCGGAAATGTTTCATCAAGAGGGACAAAGCACCACAAAACCTACAACTACGCAGCCCCTCACATAAACACCAGTTTCTGACAAGGAAGCAAAGCCATTAACTCTGCAAAAAATTAAATTAAGCTGCAGCGCCCATGGAACACAAAAACGAATATTAAAACAGCAAAAAGTGTTCATCCATAAATGAAAATTAAAAACAGCAGGGGGCAGAGAAACACCATTATTATAGGTTCAGCTACAAATGGAAGTCCTCGGCTTACAACCGTTTTGTTTTGCAACGATTCCAAAAGGCAATACCCCTTTTAAGAAAAGTGACTTATGATCTGTCCTCACACTTATGACCGTTGCAGCATCGCCACTGTGGCGAGATCAAAATTTGAGGCTCAGCAAACTGCCGCCTATTTATATTGGTTGCGACATACCTGCCATCAGAAAAATTCGGATGCCTGGCAACTGACTCATATTTATGACCGTTGCAGCATCCCGGGGTCATATGATCGCTTTTTGTGACCTTTTGACAAGCATGGTCAATGGGGAAGCCAGATTCACTTAACAACCGCGTTCCTAACTTAACAACTGCAATGACTCGCTTAACGACCGTGGCAAGAAAGTTGTTGTAAAATCAGGCACCACTGACTTAACAGCCTGTTTGCTTAGGAATAGAAAATCTGGTCGTGAGCTAATCAATTGTGTGAATAGTTTAACAAAATTACAAGGATTTGCTTAACAACGGTGGTAAGAATGGTCATAAAATGGAGCAAAACTCACTTAGCAACCGTCTCACTTACCAATGGAAATCTTGAGCTCGATTGTGGTCGTAAGCCGAGGACTACGTGCAAATGTCCTGAAAACTAGGAAAACTTGTCAAGATGCTAAGCTGAGATCACCCCTTTCCTTTCCCGACGAAAGGATGCTTAATTGCTTTTTCCCCTCCACAGACAAGCTCCCGGTCAGTTTCACCCAGATGTTGCCTAGATGTTTTTTCCTTTCTTTTTTAGCCAGCCAACTTTCAAAAGCGTCCCTCAGTTTCCCTGGCTACCAAAACCGGCAGGAGGAAAGGAATTCTGTTTGTTTAATGGGTCACATGCAGATCCCAGCAAGCTCGGAAATGTTTGCGGCTTTAATTCAGATAACCATGGTTTTCCCCAGATCGGAACAAGCTGAAATAAATATCCACTCCTTTTCTTTCCATTTATTTGGGGCTGAAGTCTCTGTGAATGCGATTTAGGAAGAGGCAAAGAACCGCCAAGATCCTGGCTTGTTCTCAGCAATTACAGGGAGTCCTCAACTTATAACAGTTCATTGAGTGTTCATTTACACTCAGTGTAAGTGAAGAGTAACAGTTCATTTACAACAGCACTGTAAAAAGGGATGACGGTTTTTTCACACTTATGACTACTGCAGCATCCCCATAGGTCATAGGATAAAATTTTAGATGCTTGGCAACTGGCTTTTATTTATGACGGTTCTGGGGGGACACGCAATCCCCTTCGGCGACCTTCCGACCCGCAAAATCAATAGGAAAGCCAGATTCACTTAATGACCATGTGACTAAGAACTTTTGTGCTTCACTTAACAACTGTGGCAGGGAAAGTTGTAAAGTGGGGCAAAACTCACTTTTAAAAATGCCCTGCTTAACAAGAAACGGTTTTGGGCTCCATTGTGGTCGTAACTCGAGGACTACCTGTATGCTGTTTACTGACCGACTGCTTTCTCTGAATGTGGTGGAACAAAAATGGTTCTCAATCCAGAGGAGAAAGTTTGAATTTCTTGGCAAGGACAAACCAGAGCAAAAGCGTGCAAACCATGGTTTATTTTAGGACTAAATTTTTCAACGGCAATTGCAAATTTTGTAAGCCGTCAGATCGAGGAAGGATGCGAATTTCTGCCTCCGTTGCTTGCAAAACTCCAAAACCATCCCCTGATGATTTGAAATGGATGGTATATATAGGGGTTCTGTTTGGGGTCTCAAATTTTGCAATTTTTCCCTCCTTGTTGTAAGGAGGGGTGCCGGGTTCAAGTCTCACCCCGGGAGTCCAGCTCCCAATGAATACAAGTTATTAAAAGGGACAAGCATTTGCAGGTCATTTTATCGGACTCTTAAAAATAATAATAATAATAATAATAATAATAATAATAATAATAATAATAATAATAATAATATATAATATAATATGCAATTTTGGATTGCAGAAATAATGGGTCCAGAGTAGGTCCACCCCTGGGAGGGGGGGGGTCAGAGGGCGTGGGAATGATTGGTTTTAGAGGCAGGGGTCTCTCCTACTACTACCAGCAGGAGGCAGCCTTGATTATCTCTTTGCAGGCAGTCCTCGATTTACGACTGTTTGGCTGTGCATCTGTTCAAAGGTATGATGGACCTCCCCCAAAGGTATTTATGATCCAGATCTGAAATTGGCTGCCCCTCCCCCTGCCCTGTGGTCAAATGATCATATTTTGGGCATTTGGCAACTGACTGGCACTTATAACTGTTTGGAGTGTTTCATGATCAATTGACAATGATTTATGATAATTTTTGCTGCAAACTATTGTTTACTTCCTTCCTTCTTACCTCCCTCCCTCTTTGATTCCTTCTTTCCTCCTTCCTTTCTCCCTCTCCTTTTTTCCTTCTTTCCTTTTCTTCCTTCCTTCCATCCTCCCTCCCTTCCTCTCTCCTCTTTCATTCTTTGTTTCTCCTTCTTTCCTCCCTTTCTTTCTCTTCCTCTTTCCCTCCATTCTTTCATTCTTTCTTTCTTCTTCCTTCCTTCCTTTCATTCTTTCTTTCTCCTTCCTCCCTATCCTTCCTCCTTCCCTCCCTCCCTCTTTTCTTCTTCCTCCCTCCCTCTTCTTCCTTCCTTCCTCCCTCTTTGATTCCTTCTTTCCTCTTCTTCCTTCCTACTATCCTCCCTCCCTCCCTCCCTCTTTCCTTCCCTCTCCCCCATACTCTCTCCTCTTTCATTCATTCTTTTTCCTTTCTTCCTTCCTCCGTCCCTCCCTCCATTCTTTCATTATTTCTTTCTCCTTCCTTCCTTCCTCCCTTCTTTCTTTCATTCTTTCTCATACCTCCGAGTCCTCCCTCCCTCCCTCTTTTTCTTCCTTCCTCCCTTTCTCTTTGATTCCTTCTTTCCTCTTTCCTTCTCCTCTTTCCTTTCCTTTTCTTCCTTCCTCCCTCCCTCTTTTCTTCCCTTTTCTCACCTTCCCTCCCTTCCTCTCCTCTTTCATTATTTCTTTCTCCTCCCTCCCTCCCTCCTTTCATTCTTTCTTTCTCCTTTCTTCCTTCCTCCGTCCTTCCCTCCATTCTTTCATTATTCCTTCCTTCCTTCCTCCCACCTTCCCTCCCTCCCTCATTTCAAGACCTTCCCCAGTGTTTCCCCCCCCCCCGTGCAGGTTTCCAAATGCCACCCCTCCCATTCGTGAGAAGCGTGCAAAAGCTGGTGGAACGCCCCTCCCCCGTGCGTAAAAAGAGAGCAGCCCCCATGCAGCCCCCATGCGCCCCTGCCACACCACGAGAAGCAGCAGGAGGCTATACCTGACAGGTCTCCATCTCAGTCAGCAGCCGTGTGGCCAGATCCCTTGCAGGTGCTTTGCACTCCCTGCTCAGGTGGAGCTGTCAGAAATGGGGTCAAAAAAGCAGGGTCATTCCGGAGGGGCCAATGGGGGAGAGAGGAGGGTCTCCCCAGAAAAGGAAGGACCCGGCGACTGGGCCCCGGGGGCACAGAGAGCAGAGCCCAGCACCTGCCCAGCAGTTTTGGAAGGGAACAAAGCTCTCTGCCGACTAAAATGCTTTCAAGATGGGAGAGAAAGTTTGAAGCTCAGGGATTAACTGTGGGGTCCTTGGTGCCCTCTGAGCTGGGTGGTATTCTTGCAGACCTCTCACGACCCAACTAGGGAACATCATCAGTACTAGAAGGGAGGGTGGGAGGATTTAAAGGGAGGAGGAGTGGGAGTGGGAGGAAGAGGAGGGATTGTGGGGTCCTGGGTGCTCTCTGAGCTGGGTGGTTTTCTTGTAGACCTCTCATGACCCAATTAAGGAACATCATCAGTGGTAGAAGGGAGTGGGGGTTGCAGAGAGGAGGAGGAGGAGGACTGTAGGGTCTCTGAGCTTAGTGGTTTTCTTGCAGACATTTCATGACCCAACTAGATAATATCATCAGTGCTAGAAGGAAGGGGGTTTGGCTGTCTTTTTATATACTAGTGGCTTGCGCTAGCAATATTCGTGGGAGTGGTCTTCATAATTCCTTGATCCCCAAAGCCACCAAGCTCAGAGAGCACCAAGGATCTCACAGTCCTTCTCCTCTTCCTCCTATCCTTCTCTTTTCCAGAAACCCAACACCCCTTCTAGCACTGATGATGTTACCTAGTTGGGTCATGAAATGTTTGCAATAAAACCACCAAGATCAGAGAACACCAAGGAACCCACAGTCTCCTCCTTCTCCTTCTCCATCTCCTTCTCCTTCTTCCTCCTCCTCCTCCTAATCCCCCTCCCTTCTAGATGACGTTCCCTAGTTGGGCCATGAAATGCCTGCAATAAAACCACCCAACTCAGAGAACACTAACCCTGAGTTACAAATACTCTCTTGTTTCCACACAACTCAAACTGGACAGAATACCAGAGTCAGAAGGGACTTTGGAGTAGCAGAATTTTGGGCTGGTCAAGATGCACAGAGGCCCAAGGACCTCTTAAATGGGGGATGTCAAACTCGATTTTGTGGAGGGTCACAGCCAGGCTAGGCGTGGCCAGCTCAATGTCACTCATTTTTGTCTGCAATAGACTCCTGCAGCCCTCTGCCAGTGAAACCGGAGCTCGGACAGAGAGGCCACACAAGACCCAAGGAGGGAAGGAAGGAAGGAAGGAAGGAAGGAAGGAACCTAGGAAGGAAGGAAGGAAGGAAGGAAGGAAGGAAGGAACCTAGGAAGGAAGGAAGGAAGGAAGGAACCAAGGAAGGAAGGAAGGAAGGAAGGAAGGAAGGAAGGAAGGAAGGAAGGAAGGAACCTAGGAAGGAAGGAAGGAACCTAGGAAGGAAGGAAGGAAGGAAGGAAGGAAGGAAGGAAGGATGGAAGGAAGGAAGGAAGGAAGGAAGGAAGGAACAAACGAAATATAGAGAGGGATAGATAGATGGATGGGTAGAAGGATGGAAGGGAAAGTGAATGACAAATGACAGACAGGCAGACAGACAGACAGACAGAAGACAGACAGATGAAGGAGGAAGGAAGGAAGGAAGGAAGGAAGGAAGGAAGGAAGGAAGGAGGGAAAAGACCTCCTAATCCAGGGGTGTCAAACTCCATTTCATTGAGGGCCACATCAGGGGTCTTGGGGGGGGGGCAGCTTGACGTCACTGGTGTCGGGGGGGGAGGGGGGCTGTGGTGGCCCGAATGCTGCCAGTGAAAATGGGCTCCCGAGCTCAGTTTTCGGCTGCGATGGCCCCTGCAACCCCCCTGCCACTGAAAACGGAGCTTGGGAGGGTCGCACGGAGCCCTCCCGTCCTCCGTTTCGCTGGCAGAGGCAACGGGGGCCGGTCCTTCGCCGTTTCCAGGGTGGCCCCACTGGCCAGATCTAAGCACCCCGCAGGCCGGATCTGGTTCCCGGGCCTGAAGTTTGACATCCCTGCCCTAAATCTATAGATAATCCTCAACTTACAACCATTCACTTAGTGAATGTTTGGAGTTCCGAAAAGAGTGGGTTATAACTGGTCCTCACACTTACGGCCTTTGCAGCCTCTTCAGGGTCACAGGATCAAAATTTGGGTGCATGAATTGCCAAATCATGCAATCCCAGCTGGCTTCTGACAAGCAAAGTCAACAGGGGAAGCTGGTTTCACTTAATGACCATGTGATTCGCTTAACAACTGTTAAATTGACTCCGTTAAGGACCACCTTGCTTAGCAATGGAAATCCCGTTCCGGACTGTGGTTGTAAACCAAGGATTAAGGGTATAATCCCACAATTAATAGGGCTTCCCCACCACCTCCAAACGAACCCTATTCCCAAACTCTGCAGCTTTCTGACATCCGAACCCATCCCAAACCTTAGTCCCCACCCCATTGTTCCCCCCCCCCACCCGTAAAGATTGCCGAATTGGGGATCTGGTGGAAAATTTGGGAGTTGTGTTGTAGCAACCAGAAGTCTTAATGAGTTAGAGTTTCCGGATAAGATGACGGACGGACGTGCACAAAGAATGTTAAAATGGAAAAACCAGCAAAGTAGAAGGTGGACAGATCCTTGTTTGTTTAAAAACAGCCAAGTTTAAAAATAGCCCCGGAGAGAGACAGAGCAGAGCCACCTCGAAGAAAGAGAAATCAGGGTTTATTTACGAGCTGTCCGGAGGACTTTTGAAGGGAGAACGCGAAGGGAGGAGAACCATCTGGGACGCAAAACTGTCAGCTGTCTCTTTTTCGTTCAAAAAGTTATCCATCAACCCAACCCTCGTTTCCTGAACCCGAAAACCTGTCCAGTGGGGAAAATAGATTTGCTTAATGACCCCAAAGTAATTAAGGGATGTCCTGTTGCTCCTGGCAAGGATCTAATGTTCTTTTGCAACCCCCAAGTTTTAACTCTCATGCTAACCCTGACCAATTTATCATGGTTTGCGCCTCGAGAAATTTGCTTGAAAACTTTCCCATCTTGCAATAATCTTTCTCCGACTCAGAGCTTATCCAGCTTCAACAGTCCAGCTTTAATAATAGTATTATTAATTAGTTAGTTATTAGTTATTAATTAGCTATTGTTATTAATAAAAATAATTCATTAATTAGTAATTAAGTATTTTTTATTTTATGATCACATTGCTCAGTCTATTTTTTTTAATAAAAAATAGATAGTTCTGAGCAATGTGATCATAAAATAAAAAATACTTAATACTTAAAATACTTAAATATACTTAATAAAAAATACTTATACTTTTTTTTTAATAAAGTATTCAGCACAGCAGGGATGTTTGTAGGGCGTATTCAAAATATCCTACAATGGCAGATTGGACATTTTGACTTTTTTGACCCATACTATATACACACCATGGTTTAGAGGCAGAAGGGAATTAAGGGAACCCCTCTGAGGATGCACAGTCCTCGGCTTACGACCGTCCGTTTAGTGACCGCTCAAAGTTACAACAGCACTGAAAAAAGGAACTCAGGACTGTTTTTCACACTTATGACCGTTGCAACATTCCCGTGATCACGGGATCAAAATTCAGGTGCTCAGCAACTGGTTCGTACTTATGACGGTCACAGTGTCCTGGGAGGGGGGTGTCACATGATCCCCTTTTGCGACCTTATGACAAGGACACTCAATGAGGAAGCCAGATTCACTTAACAAAGTGTTGCTAACTGAACAACCTCAGTGATTCACTTAATGGACAAGAAAGGTCGTAAAATGGGGCAAACCTCATTTAACAACCACCTCCCTTATTGTGGTTGTAAGTCGAGGGCTACCTGTAGAAAAACTGAAGTTGAAATTGGACCACGAGTATCCTACTTTGTAGGGATTATTCATCCATACATTTAATTTTCCCCTAACAGAAGAAAATGAAAAAAAAATATTTTTCTGAAATTTAAGGAAACCCACCAATGTCGTTTGGAAAAACTTGGATTTGTTATTATTTTTTTACCTTGCTGTTTTGGATCAATCGTATGATGTGTTCAAAACAATTGTTGCTCAGGAACATGGCCTGCAAGACTGGACGGTCGTCGGAATTCAACATTTCCGGAATGGCATCTGAAAAGAAAAAAGGACAGGTGACATTCAGAAAAACAAAGGGAGAATAAGAAATTGCACAGGATGAATCCTCAATTTACGACTGGTGGCTTTGGCACTATTTGAAGCTACAACGGACTCCTCAAAAGGTACTTGACTTACAACCATTCATTTAATGGAGGTTTGAAATTAAAACAGCGCCGGAAAAAGTGACCTTATGACCCTTTTTCACACTTACGACCGTTCTGGTCACGTGATTAAAATTCAGACGCTTGGCAAGGGACTCATATTTATGACGGTCGCAGTGTCACATGATCCCCTTTTGCGACCTTCTGACAAGCAAAGTCAAAGCCAGATTCACTTAACAACCATGTTACTAACTGAGCAAAGCAATGATTCGCTTAACAACTGTGGCAAAAACGGTCATAATATGGGGCAAAATTCGCTTAAAAACTGTCTCGCTCAGCAACAGAAATTTTGGGCTCCATTGTGGTCGTAAGTCCAGAACTACCTGTACATACGACCCGGGTTTGAACTTCTAACAGCATCCCAGTTAGAGTTGGCTTATTGGCCAAGCAACCACAATGGCTAAGTGGAGATTGGTCGCTTCCATTGAGGTTCTCCAGAAACAGGAAGGTCTGTTTCCAGCTTGGGGATGAAGACTCCAAAGAAAGAGTCAAGGTACCAAAACATGGGTCCCATCACTGCAGAGCCCAACTGGTTTTGTGGTCCACTAATACCGGCTTAATTTTAGGGCAACCAACCAACCCAATTCTGAAGATCTTCCATAACAGGGGTCTCCAACCTTGGCAACTTGAAGACTTGTGGACTTCAACTCCCTGAGGAATTCTGGGAGTTGAGGTCCACAAGCTGAGGAATTCTGGGAGTTGAAGTCCACAAGTCTTCAAGTTGCCAAGGTTGGAGACCCCTGTTCCATAAGATTTCTGAGAAGGCCCCTCTGGGACCTCAGAACCATAGAGAGGTTCAATCTAGACTAGGGGTCTCCAACCTTGGCAACTTTAAGCCTTGTGGACAACTCCAGTTGAACTCTGGGAGTTGAAGTCCACAAGGCTTAAAGTTGCCAAGGTTGGAGACCCCTGTTCCATAAGATTTCAGAGAAGGCCTCTCTGGGACATCAGAACCATAGAGAGGTTCTAATGCTGGACCACTGCGTTTGCTTTCAGTTTCAGATCTTGGGAGGACCAGGCTGGCTTTCTCCTCTGACCTGAGATTTGGAGCCTGTTGCTACACAATGGATTTGTCTTGGATCTCAGAAATGTTTCAAAAGGTTCCTAGGAAGATTGCTTAGATTTTTCAGTGAGGACATGGACAATCTAGGAACCTTGGTCCTCTATGAGCTTGGAGGTTTTCTTGCAGGGGTCTCATGGATGATAGGGTACATCAACAGTACTAGAAGGGAGTGGGGTTTGGGGAGAGGAGGAGGAGGAGGAAGATGACTGTGGTGTCCTTGGTGTAGAAGTTTCATAACCCAACTAGGTAACATCATCAGTGCTAGATGGGAGTGAGGAGGAGGAGGAGGAGGAGGATTGTGGTTCCTTGGTGCTCTCTGAGCTTGGTTGATTTCTTGCAGACATTTCATGACCCAATTAGGTAACATCATCAGTGCTAGAAGGGAGGGAGGGTTTGCTGTCTGTTTCTATACCGTCCCTTCCAGCACTGATGATGTTACCTAGTTGGGTCATGAAATGTCTGTAAGAAAACCACCAAGCTCAGAGAGCACCAAGGACCCAACGGTTCAGTCCTGGCCTACAAACCTTCTTTTCCAATCCCACCGACAACTTCGGTACGTACCACCATCCAGCAGAGACCCTTCTCTTCCAGCCCAGGAGACCCCCCCACGGCCTCTTCCCCCTTACCCAGCATGTTCACCCGCAGTGTGATCAACTTCTCCTCCCAGTGAGGACCGGGTGATCCTTCCAAGGAGGCCAAGGGTTGGTCGGCGTTGAGGACCTTGAAGAAGCTGTCCAAGATGGCTCGTATCTCTACGGCCCGTTGGCTGGGGCTGCTGGTGTGGAGGACGTGAACCATGGACACCACGCTCTTGAGGGTCAACTGCAGCAACTGGGGGTCCTTCGTGGGTCCGCTGGCCGGAAGGCACCACCTCCTGAGGACCAACATGAGAACCTCGACGGTCGATGGGGTAATCATCTGGAGGGCATTTTGCTAATAAGGAGGAGAAGGAGACCAGCGTTGTTAGGAGCCGCGGTGGCGCAGTGGTTAGAGTGCAGTATTGCAAGCTACTTCAGCTGCCTGCAATTTGGCAGTTCGAATCCCACCAGGCTCAAGGTTGACTCAGCCTTCCGTCCTTCCATGATGGGTAAAATGAGGACCCAGATTGTTGGGAGCAATATGCTGACTCGGTAAACCGCTTAGAGAGGGCTGTAAAAGCACTATGAAGCGGTATATAAGTCTGCTATTTCTCTCCCTTCCTCCCTCCCATGTTGCGCCGTGGTTAGAATGCAGTATTGCAGGCTAACTCTGCCGACTGCCAGTAGTTCGAATCTCACCAGGCTCAAGGTTGACTCAGCCTTCCATTCCTCCCGAGGTCGGTAAAATGAGGACCCAGATTGTTGGGGGCCAATAGGCTGACTCTGTAAAGCGCTTAGAGAGGGCTCTAAACAGGGGCGGGATTGAAATATTTTAGCAACCGTTTCTTTGCCTGGTTGCTGGGTGGGCGTGGCCATGGGGGCGTGGCTTAGTCGGCTTCCTGCACCACGGCGGGGTGGGGTGGGTGCGTTTTCGCCCTCCCCAGGCTCTGGAGGCTTTCCTTGAGCCTCCGGAAGGGCGAAAACGGCCTCTCCCGGGCTCTGGAGGCCTGTTTCCGGATTTCTGATACTTCCGGTAGGCCCGATTTTCGCCCTCTCAGAGGCTCCACGCAGGCCCTGCACTTACCTGGCATCCAAAATGGGACACATGGAGACTCTTGGGAGGGGAGGGGCAGGCAGGGTGAACCAGTCCTTACAACTATCATTTCGGCGAACCAGATTCAAATTAACATCCGGTTTGTCTGAACTGGTGCGAACTGGCTGAATCCCATCCCTGGCTCTAGTCTAAAACACTATGAAGCGGTATATACTGTAAGTCTAAGTGTTATTGCTATTGTTTGGCTAGGAGGAATTGATGGCTTGCTACAGGTAGCCCTCGACTTACGACCGTTCGTTTAGCAATTGTTCAAAGTTACAACGGCACTGAAAAAAGAGACTTATAACCATTTTTCTCACACTTACGGACCTTTGCAGCATCTCCACGGCCACGTGATTTAAAATTAGGAGGCTTGGCAACTGGCATGTACTTATGACAGTTCTAGTCTGTGACTGCCATTAGTAACCAAGCAGAGTCAATGGAGGAAACCGGATTCGCTTAATGACCGTGTGATTCATTTAACAACTGCAGTGGTTCACTTAGTCATTTTCTGACAACCAAAGTCAATGGGGGAGCCAGATGCGTTTAACGACCACATGATTCCTTTAACAACTGCAGCAATTCGCTTAACAACCAAAAAGGTTGTAAAATGGGACAAAACTCACGTAGCAAAGGAAATTTTGGGCTCAATTGTGGTCGTACGTTGAGGACTACCTGTATGTCAAGGACAGGCTTCCTCTCAACAATGCTCAACCACAATCCACCGAGTTCACAAACAGGACAGTGGTTGGCTTCTCAGCTGAGAACCATGGGACTTGGTGTCTCTTGTATGCAAAGAGTTATGGAAAGCTGATTGATCATCAACAGGAGAGAAAAGTGGAAAAGCTAAGTAAAAAAATTATTTTGCCTCATCTCTCTGTAGAGCTGATACATACTCCATGCAGGCAGTGGAACATGGGCCAATGGATTTTTGGTGATGGTCTTGGTCGCCTCTTGGTCTTCCATCCCTCCAGCCACATCTCTTAAGAGCGAAAACAGGAGTGGATCTACCTCTAGTTAGACCTCTGCACTGTCCTGCTCCCATCCCACTCCTCACAGGTAATCCTTGATTTATGACCACAATGGGAACCAGATTTTCCGTTGCTAAACAAGACAGGTTGTTAAGCGAGTCCCATCCGAGTTTGCAACTTTTTTTTTTGACAAAGTGGTTAAGGTAATCACAACAGTTGTTAAGGGAATGGTGCAGTCATTATCTAAATAAATCTAGTTTCAGCCAATGACTTTGCTTTGGGACTCGGCACCGAATAGGGGGTTGGACTAGATGACCTCTAGAGTTCCTTCTAACCCTAGAATTTTGTGATCCTGGAGGCTTTTAAATGCAGAAGTTCAAAGACTTACCTTGGATCCAGATAGAATCGCCCCCAAAAGGTGGATTAGCCGTAACTGAAGGCATTCTGGCAGCTCTCGGTCCGTTTCAAAGCATTCTGGCGAGGTAGGGGGAAAAAAAATCAAAATAAATAAATCAATTAAATAATTAAACACCCACCTCCAGCCACCTTGACTAAATGATTCAAGTGAAATGCAGTGTTTCTCAATGTTGGCTATTTTTAAGAGTGGACTTCAATTCCCAGAATTCCCTAGCCAGCATGCTTTAATAGGGGAAGACTACAAGTCCCAGAATCCCTCAAACGGTATGCTTTAAGAGGGATGAAGGGATGGCTGGACAGGGAATTCTGGGAATTGAAGCCCACACATTTTAAAGTTGCCAAGATTCAGAAACAGCATTTATGATCACCCTGACTTGCGTCCATAATCGGCAGGCACCACAATGGCCATAAACGGAGGACTAGCTATACTTTACATTTATTTTAAATTTGTTTTTGCTTACAATTCCCTAATGCAGGTATTCCTCGATTTATGACCACGATCGAGCCCAACATTTCTGTTGCTAAGCGAGACAGTTGTTAAGTGAGATTTGCCCCATTTTACGATCTTTCTGCAGTTGTTAAGTGAGTCACATGGTTGCTAAATGAATCTGGCTTCCCCCATTGACTTTGCTTGTCAGAAGGTCGCAAAAGTGTGAACCTGTGTTTCTGCAACCGCCGTAAGTACACGCCAGTTGACATACATCTGAATTTTGATCACGTAACCATGGGGATGCTGCAACGGTCATTAAATGTGAAAAACGGTCTCTTTTTCCCACTGTTGTTGTAACTTAGAATGGTTGCTAAATGGATGGTTGTAACATGAGGATTACCCATATATATATATATCTCTGTCCCCTGGCCCAAACCCAAGAATTTGTGGCTCAGAGGTTAATACAACTGCCTAACATGCAGGCAGCCCAAGTTCGAATCCGAGTAAGGGTATGGCTAGCTGATGAGAGCTAAATAGCTTGAAACAGATCTATACTAGTCTCCCTTTATTTCTTCATCAGAGAAATATATATATAAATGTTTTTCTGTCGAGGCACCTGGTCTACCCCAACATGTGGGAGGGAGCATCCTGCTTCCCTTTCGCCTTTCAGCTCCAATCCAGGAGCCCTCAAGCAGTCGCATTCACGACAAACCATTTTATACCAAATTTATATTTGCTGATAAAGAAATAAAGGGAGGCTAGTATAGATCTATTTCAAGCTATTTAGCTCTCATCAGCTAGTCACACCCTTATTCGGATCTGAGTAAGTTCGAATGTGAGTAAGGGTATCGCTAGCTGATGAGAGCTAAATAGCTTGAAATAGATCTATACTAGTCTCCCTTTATTTCTTCATCAGCGAAATATATATATAAATGTTTTTCTGTCAAGGCACCTGGTCTACCCCAACATGTGGGAGGGAGCATCCTGCTTCCCTTTCGCCTTTCAGCTCCAATCCAGGAGCCCTCAAGCAGTCGCATTCACGACAAACCATTTTATACCAAATTTATATTTGCTGATGAAGAAATAAAGGGAGACTAGTATAGATCTATTTCAAGCTATTTAGCTCTCATCAGCTAGTCACACCCTTATTCGGATCTGAGTAAGTTCGAATGTGAGTAAGGGTATGGCTAGCTGATGAGAGCTAAATAGCTTGAAACAGATCTATACTAGTCTCCCTTTATTTCTCTATCAGCAAATATCCAATCTCTGGTGTACACCAATTAACCAAGAAAGCTGGTTTGGAGGGGTTCATCCCAAGCTAAGAAGAAACCATGATGGCAATATTGGCAACTTTCTCGAAGTCTCTAGAAATAAGAAAAAAAATGCAGCGAAAACGCATTCTATTCAAGGGGTTTTCAGTTAAGAAAAGTCCCCAAAATCCCTGGCAGGCAGATAATTAATATTAAAAGCACCAACGGTTTTTGGAAATCTACTCCACCCTGCGTTTGTGACTTTGTGTGTGTGTGTTTAATGAGGCGAGAAGAGGTGCTGTTGCCTGGGAAGATTCCTTGCATAGATAACTTCAGCTAACATCTCCTGATGTTATATTATATTAAGTTTTATATTAAATTTTAAATCTAATTTAAATTTAATTAAGTTTAAAATCTAATTTAAAAATTAATTTAAAATTTAAGAGGGTAAATTTAAAGCAGCGGAAGAGATTTTTTTTAAAAAATCACTGTTTTTCACACTTATGACCGTTGCAGTATCCCCATCATCAGAATTCAAACATTTGGCAACTGACTCACATTTATGACAGTTGCAATGTTCTGGAGTCACTCTTTAGCTACCTTCTGACACAGCAAAGTCAATGGGAAAGCAAGATTCACTTAATGACTGTGTGATTCACTTAACAGCTGCAGGGATTCGCTTAATGACTGTGTGATTCAGGAACTAACACTTAACAGCTGCAGGAATTTGCTTAACGACTGTGGCAAGAAAGGTTGTACAATGGGGCAAAACTCACTTAACAAATGTCTCACTTAACAACAGAAATCTTGGGCTCGTAAATCAAGGACTAACTGTATATGCTTGTCTAATGAGAATATTACCTTTACAGTGATAAAACTGTGTTTTTTATTAAAGCCCTTTTGAGATGTATTGCTTTCTTCTCTTTGACAATGGATTCTCCCTGCTCCTTTTGCATTTTGCTCATGTTTTCTTACTAATTAAAAAGCAATTAATCCATGATTAATTTTAATCAATCATTATTTTTAATTAAATAATGTTCCATTGATTTTAAGGAATTGAGAGGAAGAAAGGGAGCACCTATGTTCCAATAACAATCCTCTATCGACTCGTTTAACGAGAATATTACCTGTTTTCCTTCTCCTCTTTGAGAATCACTGTGGGTTTTGTGTGTTTTGCTCTTCTTTTGGTGATTAATTAAAAAGCAATTAAAAATAGAAAGAAGGAAAAGAGAGGAAAGGGGATTTTTTTTTTTTTTTGCAGGGTGGGGAAGAGAGAAAGAGAGAAATTTAGTGAGGCTGCCACGTATACCTTCAAAAAAGGAACCGAACTCCGGAGGCAACACAGCTGGTGCGAACTTGTATTTGTTCTTCTCTTTCGCACTCACAATCTCCCTGGGAGGGAAACAACACAAAAGAGGTGTAAGAGAGGTTGGAAGGAGGGAGAAAAGGAAGGAAAAGGGTGGGAGGGACAGAGGGAGGAAGGAAGGTGAAGGGAAGGGAAGGAAGGGAGGGAGGGAAGAAGGAAGGAAGAAAGGAAGGAGAGGGGGAGAGAGAAAGAGTGGGAGGAAGAAGGAAGGAAGAGGAGGAAGAGGAGGAAGGGAGGAAGGAGAGGGAGGGGGAAGGAAGGAAAAGGATAGTGTGAGAGGGGGAGAGAGAGAGGAAGGGGAGAAGAGAAAAATGAAGGAAGGGAAGAAAGGGAGAGAGAGGGAGGGAGAGAGGGAGGAGAGGGAGAAAGGAAGGAAGAAAGGAAAAAAGAGGAGGAAGGAGGAAGGAGGAGAGGGAGGAAGGGAGGGAGGAAAATTGACAGTGCGAGAGGGGGAGAGAGGGTGGAGGGGAGAAGAGAAAAATGAAAGGAAGGAAGGAGGGTAGGAAAGAAAGGAAAGAAGGAAGGAAGAAAGGAAGAAGGAAAGAAAGAAAGAAAGAAAGAAAGAAAGAAAGAAAGAAAGAAAGAAAGAAAGAAAGAAGGCAGGCTGGTAAGGTGGATATGTGGGGTTTTAAGGTTTTTATTCTCTCCTCTAGCATTCTAGCAATCTTGACAATTTGAAGATGCGTGGACTTCAGCTCCCAGAATTCCCTAACGAGCATGCCGGGTGGGGAATTCTGGGAGTTGAAGCCCACCCATCTTAAAATTGCAGAGGTGGAAAAATATCGATTTAGAGGCAATCCTACAACTATCTAGGAGCATCTGATAAGCAATCTGCAGTTTCGTGACCATAATAAATTGAAATAAACCTGTTAAATAACTATTAAATAAGGAAGGAAAGGGAGGGAAGGGAAGCTAGGGAAGGAAAGAGGTTGTTAAGGAATAACCCGAGCGAATTAGGGCAGGAAAAATACTCTCCCACATATGCAACTGTTGTCTTAAAGTGTGCTTTCCAGATGTGCCATCATGTGCCATTAGATCCCATCATCCCCAGCTGCAGACTAGCTAGGGAATCGAAGCCCAACGTTTGTGACAAGGACCAGAGGGAAGAATGGCGGTCGATCCCAGCCACTTCAAAAGTGATACAGGTAGTCCTTGATTTACGACCGCCGTAGAGATTGGAACGCTGGTCGCTAAGTGAGGCGGCTGTTAAGTGAGTGGCCTTTTTTGCCCTGAGGGTTAATTGAATCGCTGCAGTCGTTAAATGAATTCTCTAGTCCAGTGTTTCTCAACCTTGGTAGCTTGAAGATGGGTGGACTTCAACTCCCAGAATCCCCCAGCCAGCAGCGCTGGCTGGGGGATTCTGGGAGTTGAAGTCCACCCATCTTCAAGCTTCCAAGGTTGAGAAACACTGCTCTAGTCGTTAAGCCAAGGATGACCACAAGGAGTCAGTCCGATACAACGGTCAGAACTTCAGATCTGAATTTCCAAGTCCCTTTTTTTTCAGGAAGGTCGTAATTTTGAAGGGTTGTTAAGCGAGCCGTCGTAAGTCAAGGACGACCCATATAGAACTTCAGAGCTGTGTCTGTCAACCTTGGCCACGTGAAGATGGGTGGACTTCCACTCCCAGAATTCCCCAGCCAGGAGTAGGAATCTGGTTTTGAATTAAATACAACAGCTGCCTGTAATTTCTGCAGGTTCGAATCTCCCCAGGCTCAAGGTTGACTCAGCCTTCCATCCTTTCCAAGGTAGGTTAAATGAGGATCCGGATTGTGGGGCAATAAGCTGACTTTGTATAAAATATACAAAAGTATGAAGGCTATTGCTTAACGCATTGTAAGCCGCCCTGAGTCTCCGGAGAAGGGCGGCATATAAATCAAATAAAAATAAAAATAAAATAAAATAAAATAAACATCTGGCTTGCTTAGAAGACAAATAGAGGTAATCCTCTACATACAACAATTCATTTAGTGACCGTTCGAAGTTACCACGGCACTGAAAAAGAACGACTTTTGCAGCATCCCTGCGGTCACATGATCAAAATTTGGGCACTTGGCAACGGACTCATATTTATGACGGTTGCAATGTCACGTGATCGATCCCCTTTTGTAGTCTTCTGACAATGGGGGAAGCCAAAAATTTTTAACAACCGTTAACAAACTGGAGAAAATTTGTTTACTAATTTACTAATGACTAATTTAACCATTGCAGTGATTCACTTAACAACCGGGGCAAGAAAAGTTGTAAAATAGAGCCAAACACAGTTAACAACTGTCTTGTTAGCAATGGAGAATTTTGGGCTCAATTTTGGTCATACGCCGAGAACTACTTGTATCGCCAACTTCTGCACCATATCATGGAAACCCACAAAAGATTGTGCGCCATGAAAATTATTGGCTTATCCCGGGCAGCCTTTGGCAACCTCAAGAAATAGGAAAAACAACAGCTTCGTTATACATTTCTTTAAAGACTTGGAATATATGATTGGAATATATTCGATTGCCTACTGGCTTCCCCATTGACTCGCCTTGCAGGAAGGTGGCAGAGAACCACCGAAAGTTTAATTTTAATTTAATTGTTGCTATTGTTCAGTCGCTCTGTTGCGACCAACATTTTGGGATCCCAGAGGCCCCGCTTTTATTATTGAAGTGATGATCGTGAACACTGAAATGATCATGAACATTATTGAAATGATGATCAAGTTATTGCAGCTGATTACGTTGACGAGGCTGCGACACTGCCAAATTTCAATCCCGTCCACCCAAAAAAAATCAGGGGTCTCGGATGTTGGATGCACTCGGTAATTTGAGGTCTGTTGGTTCAATATTGTTGCCCCACATGGCACCGTATTGCCCCACTGAAGGTTACAGACAGACAAACAGACAGAAGGGTTTTAGGGAGATAGACAATATCCTCAACTGCATTGCAAGCCTGTCAGAGAATGTCTTCACTTCACACTGCCAACCAAGAAACAATCTACAAGGTCCGGCCATTCACCTCTGGCCAGATGTGGCCAAGCATTTTTCGTCCCCTGCCTAAAAGCCGCAGCTTCTCCCCCTGTTGAGACTTTCCCATGGGTGAGGACGGAGACCTACTCACCCGCTCAGCTGCCTCCGCCAAGTTTGGTAGGGATCAAAGAGACACTCGCAAAGGTGCAGGGCGTAGAGGGTGAGGGTCTCCAGCTGGCGATGGTGGGGCCAGGCGTCCGTGTGGAAGCTGTTGAGCTGTCGGGGAGTTAACCGCCAATTAGCCAAGTTCCCAAAAGAGTCTTATTTTAACCAAGGAGGTCAAAAGACAGGAAAATGCAGGATGGACCATGAAGATAACAAGGAGGTTTCAGAGGGAGGGGAGGAGAGGAGAGGAAGGAAGGAAGGAACAAAGGTAGGAGAGAGGGAGAGTAGGAAAGGAAGGAAAAGAGGGAGGGAGGAAAGAAGAGGAGGGAGGAAAGGGGAAAGAGAGAGGGAGGAAAGAAAAGAGAGGGAGGAAAGGAAGGGAGACAGGAAGAGAGAGGGGGAAGAAAGGGAGGGAGTAAGGAAGGGAAAGAGGGAAGGAGAAGAAAGGAGAGAAAGAGGAAACGAGTGCCAGGAAAAGGGAAAGGAAAGAAAGAGGAAAGAAGGGAAGAGAAGGGAAGGGGAGGGGAGGAGAGGAGAGGAAAGATGGAAGGGAAGGGAAGGGAAGGGAAGGGGAAAGGAAAGGAAAGGAAGGGGAAGGAAAGAAAGGAAAGGAAAGGAAAGGAAAGGAAAGGAAGAGGGAAAGAAGTACGAAGGGAGGAAGGAAGGAAGGACGGAGGGAAGGAAGGAAGGGAGGGAGGGAGGAAAACTGACTGACAGAGAGAGGAGGAAGAGGGAAGAGGAAGAAGAAGGAAAAAAGAGGGATGGGAAGGAGGAAGGAAGGAAGAAAGGAAAGGAAGGCGTCTGATGTGGGTGGATATGTAGGTTTTTAAGCTTTTTACTCTCTATCCTAGGATCTCTCAATCTTGAAAATTTGAAGACGGGTGGACTTCAGCTCCCAGAATTCCCTAGGGAGCATGCCGGGTGGGGAATTCTGGGAGTTGAAGCCTGCCCATCTTCAAGTTCCTGAGGTTGAAAAATAGTCGTAGCTTTTAGCGGAAATCCTACAACCATCTAGGACAGCGCTATCAAACTCAAAGTCTGTGGGCCGAATCCAGCTTGCGGGCTGCTTGCGAATCTGGCCCGCGGGGCCACCCTGGAAACAGTGAAAGACCAGCCCGCAGCGCCTCTGCCAGTGAAACTGGGCTCCCGAGCACCGTTTTCAGCTGGGACAGCCTCCTGCAACTCTCTGCCAATGAAAACGGAGCTCGGGAGCCCAGTTTCGCTGGCAGCACGCTGGCTGCTACAGGCGCCTCTGACACAAGTGACGTCAAACTGGCCACGCCTCCCGGCCACGTCCTCCGCCCCCCCACCCCTCCAAGGTCAAACACAACCCTGATGTGGCCTAAAATCAAGTTTAATACTAGGAGTATTTTGTAAACAATCTGCAGGTTTATGACCATAATTAAATTGCAATGAAGCTATTAAATAACATACAGGTAGTCCTTGACTTACGACCACAATTGAGTCCCAACATTTCTTTTGGCTAAAGCAAGACAGTCGTTAAGCCAGTTTCCCCCCCCCCCATTTTACGACTACTCTTCCCACAGTTTTTAAGTGAATCCCTGAGGTTGTTTAATCAGTCAACCGGTCGTTAAGTGAATCCGGTTTCCCCATTGACTTTGCTCATCGGAAGGTCGCAAAAGGGGACCGTCATAAATATGAGTCAGTTGCCAAGCGTCCAAATTTTGATCACATGACCACGGGGATGCTGCAACGTTCGTTAAGTGTGAAAAACGGGCCTAAGTCACTTTTTTCGGGGCTGTTGTAACTTCGAATGGTCACTAAATGAACTGTTGTAAGTCGAGGACTACCTGTATTAAGCCCCGTAACCCAGGTTTCGAAGAGTGCAAGACTTCAGATGAGAGCCACCATCACATAATCAAAGCTCCCCGTTTTGTTTCACAAGCTTTGATCGTGTGATCAAGCCAACATCTGCTCTTCTGGACACCCTCTGCATGAAAGACCCCGCAAGGCACCCAACACAGGCAGTAGATTAACAGAGTTAGAAGGGACCTTATAGGTCATCTAGTCCAACCCCCATCCCTCCTGTCCAGCTGCTTAGCTTTCTCCTTGCAAGATGGTCTCAGATTGACGTGGTTTCTCCCACTGAGCCATCAAACGAACGTTTCTCTTCACCAACTTGTGTCTCTTGTTTGTAAGTGAAGCCCCCTTCCTAACCCAAATTAGGAGGCTCAGAAGTCCATGGTTACCTGTTTTGAACAGGTAGACAGCAGAATGATCAGCTCGTGGACAAACAGGGGTGGACGATCAGCTTGGACGTTTTCGAGATTCCTGCAAAGAAACCAGAAGCGGCCTTGAGAAGCGGAAAAAATTATCTGGTGTCGAACGCACTTTTGTGCAAAACTTTGGCATCGTTATGCCACACACGTAATAATTTTTTTTTAATATTGGTAATGAATAATAATCAGTAATTATAGCAACTGTAATAATTGCATTTTGCACATTGCTTTTAGGTTCAGTTTCTCCTTCGGGAGAAGTTACGCAGGGAGTACTCGGCTTATGACCAAAATTGAGCTCCAGATAACGTGGTTGGTTCATGACTGCAATAAATTGAAATGAATTTAGTAAGTAGGATATGGCATCCTCCACTTATGACCACAACTGAGCCCCAAATTTCTGTTGCTAACCTAGACAATTGTTTAAGTTGGGGACCCCTGCTTTAAGGGCGTCCACTCCCAGAATCCCCCAGCCGCCATGCTTTTAAGAGGGGTGGGCTTCCACTCCCAGAATCCCCCAGCCAGCATGCTTTAAGAGGGGAGGACTTCCACTCCCATAATCCCCCAGCCAGCATGCTTTAAGAGGGGAGGACTACAACTCCCATAATCCCCCAGCCGACATGCTTTAAGAGGGGAGGACTTCCATTCCCAGAATCCCCCAGCTGACATGCTTTAAGAGGGGAGGACTTCCACTCCCATAATCCCCCAGCTGACATGCTTTAAGAGGGGAGGACTTCAACTCCCATAATCCCCCAGCCGACATGCTTTAAGAGGGGAGGACTTCCATTCCCAGAATCCCCCAGCTGACATGCTTTAAGAGGGGAGGACTTCCACTCCCATAATCCCCCAGCCGACATACTTTAAGAGGGGAGGACTTCCATTCCCAGAATCCCCCAGCTGGCATGCTTTAAGAGGGGAGGACTTCAACTCCCATAATCCCCCAGCCGACATGCTTTAAGAGGGGAGGACTTCCACTCCCATAATCCCCCAGCTGACATGCTTTAAGAGGGGAGGACTTCCACTCCCATAATCCCCCAACTGGCATGCTTTAAGAGTGGTGGACTTCCATTCCTGGTCTCTCCCCTCCCCACATTTCATTTCTGATCTCTCCTCATCCTCCATCTTGGCCGCCTGTGCTAAACTTCTCCGGGTGCTTATCAGCAGCTTACCAACCAACCGCATCACCCACAGGAAGACGGGTAGCGCTAGGCGCTGTCTGCCCCCCTTCCTGTCAGGTTAAAAATAAAACAGAGCTTGGCACATGCCTTCAGATCAGCTGGACCATCATCCCCATTGTCAGTTCTGTTTGGGGACGATGGGAGCAGTAGTCCCGTACAGCTGGGCCAGTGCAGCTCTGTTTTGTGTCAGAGTGCGGAAAAGGGGAAATAATTTATTTGTATTGATTTTAAAAAAGTTTCTATCCTGCCTTTATTCTTTTTACAAATAACTCAAAATGGTGAATGTATCTGACACACCTTCCTCCTTCTGTTTTCCCAATAAAAACAACCCTGCGAGGTGGATTGGGCTGAGAGAGAGAGAGAGAGGGACTGGCCCAAAGTCACCCAGCTGGCTTTCCTGGCTAAGGTGGGACTAGAACTCACCGTTACCTGGTGATATGGCCCAAGGTCACCTAGATGGCTTTTGTGCCTAAGGGAGAACTCGAACTCATCGTCTCCTGGTGATGGGAATTCACTTAACTGCAGTAAATTGCTCTGATTCACTTTACAACCACAGTAAAAAAAAAGATGTAAGTTTAGGGTGACTTGCTTAATGACTACCTCACTTAGCGATGGCCCTTTTGGTTCTAATTGAGGTCATAAATCAAGGACTACCTGTAGATCCTAAACCCTGAGATTGAAATCAAAGAAATTTATGGCAGACATTATCTGGCACTTTTTTCTGATTGTAACCTACGGCTAAAAGTTCTCCTGGGTTAATTTTGTTCCTCTCCATACATATTATATTTTTTATACATATAGATATATAGATATATATACATAGAGATTGTTCCCTGTTGCTAAAAGTTATTTTATATTATATAAAATATAATAATATTATATTATTAATATATTTATTAATTATATTAATATTTAATATAATAAACTTTATATTATAAGTTCTCCATTATTATATATATAATGGAGAACTTTTAGCAATAAAATACCTTGCCATGAAACAAAGCAATATTTAATCTGTTTGTCTGTTAAACTCATAATATAAACTAAGCAAGACTTCAAGGAAATTGCATCTTTGAAAACTGGCAATGATAAGCGGTGCTTTGCTGATTTTGGGTTCTTTTTTTCTTTTAATCGTGCAGCTTTCAAAATGAAAACAAACCAGACTGCGCATTTTTAATCTTTAGAAAAGAAATCCAAACCAGTTTTCAATATTTTCATCTGCAACTTTTAGAGTGAAAAACAAACCAGCTTCCTAGTTTTAAGGTGAAACTTTAAGGAAAGAAACCAAACTAGCTTCGTATCTTTTTAAGGTCCAGCTTTTAGAGTGAAAACCAAACCAGCTTCTTATTTTTAAGGTGAAACTTTTAGGGTGGAAACCAAACCAGCTTCCTGTTTTTAAGGTGCAGCATTTAGACTGGAAAACAAACCAGAATCTTCTTTTTAATAGAATAGAATAACAGAGTTGGAAGTCTGCTAGTCCAACTCCCTGCTCAGGCAGGAAATCTTTAAGGTGCAACTTTTACTGTGAACAGCAAAACAGCTTCCTATTTTTAAGGTTTCACCTTTAGAGAGGAAAACAAAGCAGCTTCCTATATTTAAAGTGCAAACATTTAGTCTTATTTTTACCAACGTCTTATTTTTAAGGTGCAGCCTTCAGAATAAAACTCAAACTGGATTCCTGAAGTTTAAAGCACATTTAAAAAAAAATATCTAGCCAACTTTTTTGCTCTGGTTCAAACAAACGTAAGAGAAAAGAAAAAAATATATTTTTAAAGAGTTTTCAAACCTCCCACCGGCCGAAGTTTTTTGAGCTACTCCATCCAAGGGCCCAGTTTCTAGCTTTTATTCCTTATGTTTATTCCTTTATGTTTATGTCGCAGATTTTTTTTAAAGGTCTCAGAAACATGTGCAGAACAGGCAATCCTTGACTTACAACCATTCATTTAGTGACAAAGGTTACAACCATTGCAAGTGATATAAAAATTCAGATGTTTGGCAACTGGTTCGTACTTACGATCGTTGCTGTGTCCAGGATCACGTGATCCCCTTTTTTCCAATCTTCAGACAAGCAGTCAATGCCAGATTCACTTAATGACCACATGATTCACTTAACAACTTCAATGATTCTGTGATGGATTTATACAACTCGCCAACCAATTTTCAGTATTACAAGTTGTTCAGTTTTCAGTTTGTTCAATTTATAATTCGCGTTGTTCAGTACAAGTGGCCCTCGATTTGTGGCCACAATTGAGCCCAAAATTTACGTCGTTAAATGAGACATTCATTAAGTTGAGTTTTCCCTTATTTTTACGACCTTTCTTGCCACGGTTGTTAAGTGAATCGCAGCAGTTGATAAGTTAGTAAGCCGTTAAGTCATTAGGTGAATCTGACTTCCCCATTGACTTTGCTTGTGAGAAGGTCGCAAAAGGAGATCACGTGACACCCTCCCCCCGGGGACACAGCAACGGTCGTAAGTATGAACCAGTTGTTAAGCATCTGAATTTTGATCATATGATGGGGTGGGGGAGGATCCTTCAAAGGTTGTAACTGTGAAAAAAGGACATGGGTCATTTTTTTTCCCAGTGATGTTGTAAATTTTGAATGGTCACTAAATGAATTGTTGTAAGTCAAGGGCCCCCTATACTTCAGTTTCTGCTTCCTCTCCAATTGCTGCAGAGGTGCCAACCTCATGCCAGGCTCTACACAAAAAGCCAACCGAATTCTATGTAATGATTATTATAATTAGAATAATCCTGAAAGAACTGGCATACCAATTGAAAACTGTCAGCCTTGGCCAAATGCCCATCGGTCAATTGCAAAAGGCAGCTTGACCTGGACTAGCTAACGTCCTGTGACAATACAGGTAGTCCTCGATGTAGGACCACAATGGAGCCCAGAACTGATGTTGCTAAGTGAGAAATTTGTGAAGCGAATTTTGTCCCATTTTTATGAGTCTTCTTGCCAAGTGAATCACTGCCATTGTTAAATTGGACACACGGTCGTTAAGCAAACCTGGCTTCCCCACTGACTTGCCAGAACGTCACAAAAGGGGGATGGACGTGATCTTGGGACACGGGAAACATCATAAATAGGAGCCAGTTGCCAATTCTGACCCTGTGACTGTAGTGAGGACCTTGCAACGGTCATAACATAAGCATAAAAAAACGGTCATAAGTCCTCTTTGCCAGTACTGTTGTAACTCTGAACAGTCACTAAATGAATGGTCATAAGTCAAGGACTCCCTGTCAAGCTAAGAAAAGAGAGGTTTTATGTTGTGTTTAGTTTAGTGAATGGCCACTAAATGAATTGTTGTAAGTCAAGGACGAACTGTAGTCATAAAACCATAATAATAAACATAATATTAAAAATACACATCTCAGGTTTGTTAAAAATTGTAAGCTTCCTGGCAGCAAGGAACTGGGTAGTTTGCAAAAATCCAAAGGTGCCAGCCCTCTTCTCCCAAACCTTACCCACTTCTGCAACATTCCCCACCCCCAGAAATAACCAGCCTTAAGCAGATGGCAAAACCCAGTTTAGAGTTTCATCTCCAAGAGACTATTCAGCTGTTGACTGAATTGCATACTCAGTGAAGTTGCTTAATTGCCATTTTTCACCCGCCCTCTGAAAAAGCGTGTTTGATTATCCAACCTGGCCATCTGGAGACACACCTGGGGCATTGTTTGCACACTCACTGTCCAGCCGTTGTGGTTTTTGAGGGGCCGGAAAGTCATACCTCTCAAGGTTGGTCAACCATGCCGACTTTTTTAGACAGGGAAAAAATTGTTCAATGCAACTGTGGTCAAAAACAATATTTTTTTTTCCTCCCACGCGCTAAAAGGGGTTTGTAGGAACGAATTGAGCAAGGATGCAAATTGCACATTCCTATTTCCGGTCTCTGTCGGTGGAAATGTGAAATTTCTGCTATCGTCCACACCCAGAAGGCCAGTAGATCTTCTTCCAAGCTTTGTAGCTTCAGGGTTGTGGAAGAATTGGAAAAGCTTCAGTAAAAAAAAACTTCCAGGTTTCCAAAGGAATGGAAAACGTCAAAAAAAACAAACAAACCCCAACAACCTACAGATATGGATCTTTAGATTGCAGAGGAACCTTCCCCGCTCCCCAAAAAACGAGAGTCTAAAAGAAGTTTTTCGGCATATGGGCTGAAGAACATGGTCTCCAGCCAGGATCTCTGTCCAAACAGGAAGGAGATCAAGTTCCTGTTGAATGTTGAGAGCCTCCAAGATTTTGGGGGATAAGGAAAGGACATGGGGAGGGGGTCTTTTAAGGAGCTTAAGGATGCAGATGCTCGGAAGGGATGGAGGATGGGTTTCTATGGAAACCGAAATAACAGAAGGACATCCTGCCTGGTCCAAGGTTGAAGGCATCTAAGGAGGCTTTTTTGAGGGCCATCTCTCTTGACTTGGCTTCTCTATAGGATTCCTCAAAAAGAAATTTTGGGGCCTGGGGAATGCCACATTCTGGAATTAGGGGCAGACTTTTAATGTGGGGGCTTTGGGGTAGGAAGCCAACATCTCACGTTGATCCTCCAGGTTGCCAAGGGGCTTCTGGGCTGGACTACCAACAGGAGAATCCAGTAGCGGCCAAAATTGTGGAAACCTTTTGGGAAAAATGTATTTTTGAGGTTTGATGGTTAATAATACCACTTTTTTGGGGGGGAGTTTCAAGATAATGCTATTCCATGGCTGGAATGGCCTGGGAACAGCCCAGACCTTCACCCAATTAAAAATCTATGGAGCCGACTAAAGAAACTGGTTAGTCAAAAGCAGCCCAGCAATAAAACCCAGTTAATAGAAGCCATCATTCGATCTTGGTTTCACATTAGAACAGCTGCAGAACTAAAAGACTTGGTTCACTCCATGGGAAGATGTGGCAAGGCCGTCATTCATGCTGGAAGTTACCCAACTATTCACTGACATGGTGATCATTTTTGCATATCTCGTTTTTTCTACGTGTTTCACTTTTCTTCTTTCTACTGTAACTGCTATTCTAATAGCAAATCCTTCCTAAAAGTTATTGCATTACATTCTTGATTCAATTATCTTTCCATTGATATATAATTTTATGGAGCTACTCATCCCCTCAAAAAAAGTGGTGTTATTAGCTAGTTTTAAAAAATACACTTTTCCCAAAAGGTTTCCACAATTTTGGCCACTATGTACAGTGATGGTGGAGAGGCCTTCCGGGGAGTCTCCTTTCTCCAATCTGGTGCCCATCAGATGCATCAGGATGACAAGTTCCCACGCCAGACCCACATGGATTACGACTTTCCAACGCAACGGAAGGGCACCAGGTTGGAGAAGTGGCATCTCTAAAGCTTTCCACTAAAACAACAAATCCAGGCAAGGGATTAACTCTCCAACCATTGCTAAGGCCGTCTTGCAGCCTCCAAGCAAGCCAACTCTACTATCTAAGATTATCCAGCAATCACCCCTTTGATAATACATTTATTTCCAGCTCCCTGGAGAAAATATGAAAAAGTGAAGTCAAATTTGGATAGTCGTAAAGATTTGGAGGGGATTTCAAGCTACACAATCAATGTTTTTGGTGGGAAGTGGAAAAAGAATGAGATTTCACTGTAATTTGGAGTGGGGGTCTTTTCTTGAGGGATTCTAGATGGTCCCCTCAGGAAGGAAAGAAAGAAAAAGGGAAGGAAAGCGAGAGGTAAAGAGAAAGAGAAAACAGAAAAGAAAAAAAAGGAAAGAGAGAAAGAAAAAGGAAAGGAGGAGAAGAGAAAAATAGGAAAAATTAAATTGAAATAGAAAATAAAGGAAGGAGGGAGAAAGAGGAGGGAGGAAAAAAGGAAGGAGAGAGAAAGAAAGAAAGAAAGAAAGAAAGAAAGAAAGAAAGAAAGAAAGAAAGAAAGAAAAGGAAATGAGGAGAAATAGCAATAGAAATAATAGAAATAGAAAAGGAAGGAGAGAGGAGGAAAGGAGGGAGGGAGGGAGAAAAAAGAAAAGGAAATGAGAAGAAAGCAGAGTGAAAGAAATAGAAATTGAATTAGAAAAGAAAGAAAGGGAGGGAGAGGAAGGAAGGAAGGAAGGAAAAAAGGAAGAAAGAGAACAAAGGGAGAAAGGGAGAAAGGAAGGGGAAAAGAAAAAGAGAAACGAAGAAATTCACAAGGCATTATATAATTTCCTATTTTCACTGCTTTGGGGCCAGGCAGAGATCCTCCTGCTGAAATACCAGGCTGCCCTTTCCATTCCCTTTGAGAAAAGATTTTTCACACCAGGCCTCTCTGCTAGACAGACAAAGTGTCGTGTAACTTAGCAACCACAATCACAATTATGCCACCCACCACATCCCTGCAGACCCTAATAGCTACTTCCCAGCCTTCAGGCTCCTACTTGAGATGGAGATGGAAGATTTTAAGAAGAGACCGGACAGCCAGTTCTCTGAAATGCTTGCTTGAGCCATGGGGTGGACTAGAGGACCTCCAAGGTCCCTTCCAACTCTCCTATTCGTTGGAGAAGGAGGAGGGTTTCCTGCTTGAGTCAGGGGGTGGACTAGAGGACCTCCAAGGTCCCTTCCAACTCTTCTATTCGTTGGAGAAGGAGGAGGATTTCCTGCTTGAGTCAGGGGGTGGACTAGAGGACCTCCAAGGTCCCTTCCAACTCTCCTATTCGTTGGAGAAGGAGGAGGGTTTCCTGCTTGAGTCAGGGGGTGGACTAGAGGACCTCCAAGGTCCCTTCCAACTCTTCTATTCGTTGGAGAAGGAGGAGGATTTCCTGCTTGAGTCAGGGGGTGGACTAGAGGACCTCCAAGGTCCCTTCCAACTCTCCTATTCGTTGGAGAAGGAGGAGGATTTCCTGCTTGAGTCAGGGGGTGGACTAGAGGACCTCCAAGGTCCCTTCCAACTTTTATTCTGTTTACTCTGAGAGGCCACCTTGTAAACCAAGCCTGGGGCCCACCTTGTACCAACTCGGAGCTGGGTGCAAATCCCGACACGAGAAAGGATCACTTGATCGAAATTTGGCCTCTATTCGTATTTACGACAGTCCCAGTGTCCCGTGATCCCCCCTTTGCGACCTTCTGTCGAGCAAAATCCACGGGGAGCCCAGATTCGCCCGAACAATTGTGTGACTAACTTAACCCCTGCAAGGGGTTCAGTTAAAAACCGTAGCAAAAACAGTCGTAATACGGGGCCAAATTCGCTTAAAATCTGTCTTGCTTAGAAAACAGAAATTTTGGGCTCCATTGCAGTCGTATGTCGAGGACTATCTATGTATCTCATCACTAAGTGAGAAAAAAAATGGCAAAACTGCCAAAACTCTGCAAATATTCCCAGAAGGAAATCATGGTTTATCAAAATACACGCAGGAGGACTCCCAATATCACGTTTACGTTATATTTCATACAGAAAATCTGCATTTCATTCGGAAATGAAAGAAAAATTAAGAGTTTTCGTTATGCGGGGAAAATATATATATTTTTTCCCTCGAGCGATTTGTAAAAACTTCCATCCCAAAAAAAACAACAACAACCCCAAACAAATCAAAACTCAACCTAACACATTTGATCGCAGGCGCTAAAAGAAGCTTGGGCTCTAATATTTCGTTTTGCAAAAGGTGGAAATTATTCAGAGCTGAATTTGGGTGGGGAGAAAAAAAAACCCAACACAGTTCGCTTACAAAAAATAAATAAAAAGTTTTACCTGCAAATAATGATGAAGAACTTGGTGAGCAGGAGAGCTTGCTTCAAGCCAAGTTCGGCTACCTCGTCGCGTGAAATTTGGGACACCGAAGACGTCAGTTGTTGGGTTAACACTTGCAAGACGTCCAGAGGTAAAAGTGGAATTTCAGATACGGAGTCTTCGGGCCTAAAGGAAGAACAGATAACAGGCACTGTAGCAGAGGAGGTATTCAGCCGGTTTAGACCGGTTTACCCGAACCGGTAGCCCACCTGCTCAGGCTCTATGCCCGTGATGGTGAACCTATGGCACGAGCGATATCGGTGGGCACGCCAGCTCAGCTCCGACATGCATGTGTGCGCCGGCCAGCTGATTTTCGGGCCTTCTGGGCCCACTGGAAGTCAGGAAACTGACTGTGGCCTCTGGAGGACCTCCGGGAGGGTGGGAAAGGCCTTTTCTGCCCTCCCCAGACTCCTAGAAAGGCTCTGGTGTCAGGTTATGATGTCGTCTCAAATAAATTGCATTCACTCCAGTGCTGACATCTGGAGCCTGGGGAGAGCGAAAAACGGGCCTACCGGGCCCACTCTGCCATCGCGTGCCAAAAGCGGGGTGAATGGGCACATGCGCAGGGGGGTGGGCGGCATAGAATTATGGGTGTGGGCACACGCACACGCGACCCCCCCTGCACTCCCCCCCCACTTTTGGCACGCAATGGCATAAAGGTGAGCCATCACTGCTCTATGCCATCCTATTTAAGCACGTTTTTGAGGCTGGGTGGAACCCACCATTGCAACGTGGGCTTGCAGCCTGACATACAGGTAGTCCTCGACTTACAACAGTTCATTTAGTGACCGTTCAAAGTTACAACGGCACTGAAAAAAATGACTTGGGACACTTTTTCACACTTACGACCATCCCAGTGTTCCTATGATCATGGATCGAAATTCAGATTCTTGGCAACCAACTTGTATTTATGACGGTCGCAATGTCCCGGTGTGTGTGTGTGTGTGTGTGTGTGTGTATGTGTGTGTGTGTGTCACCTGATCCCCTTTTAAGACCTCCTGATGAGCAAAGTCAACGAGGAAGCCAGATTCATTTAACAACCGTGCTACTAACTTAACAACTGCAGTGAACCCTTTAACAACTGTACCCAGAAAGAAGATAAAATGGGGGGAAAACTCAGTTAACGAATGTCTCATTTAGCAAAGGAAATTTTGGGGGCTCAATTATGGTCATAAATCGAGGATACCTATAAATACAGGGTCCCATCCACCTATATTTGCAAAGTAGCAAAGATGGAAAGCAGCCCAAAGGAAAATGCCTTTTCTGATAAGTCCTCAACTTACGGCCGTAATGGGAATCTGCCCATCACAGTTGTAAAACGGGCCCGTGATGTGACTGACCTGCTTGTACAACCACACGATTCGCTTAACAACCGTGGCAAAAAAATGACTGTAAAAAAATGGGACAAACAAAACGATCTTGTTTAACAGTGAAAATTTTGGGCTCAAGCTGTGGTCGTAAATTGAGGATTACCTATAAACACGGGGTCCAACTTGACCCCAAAAGTTGATTCAGCGAATTGATTCCTGTCTCGTGAAAGGCAAGAGATCAATCAGCACCCTGCAGAAATCTGGTGAAATAACTCACATTTTATGTGTATTTTCTCTTTTTTTAAAAAAAAGAGAAAAAAAAATGCCATTTTTGTCCTTGAGTGTGTTATTTTCTTCCCTGTGTCTCTCACACAATTTCTTGTTGGGAGGAGAGGCGGACTTTATGTACAGCATCCAGCAGAGCTGGAGAAAGGACAACACAATTCAAGATTTATTAAGGCTTTGCTCACGAATAAAGGGAAAATCGCCCCGTTTAGAAGAATGAAGAAAAATTAGGGACAAACACCCAGGGAGAAAATGAGGTGGCAGCTGTAGAGAAATCCAGAAATTGGGTTTTAGAAGATAAACATCCTTTTTTAAAGGGAAAGTATATAGCCCAGTGACGGCTAACCTTTTTGCCGTCGCGGGCCAAAAACGGGGGGAGTGCAGGGGTTTTGTGGGCGTGGCCACACCCACAATTCAATGCCCCGCACGCAAGTGTGCGTGGCCCCTCTGCACTCCCCCCGCTTTTGGCCCGCGACGGCAAAAAGGTTACTGGTGGGCCCAGTAGGCCTGGTTTTTGCCCTCCCCAGGCGCCAGAAGCTTTCTTGGAGCCTGAGGAGGATGAAAACAGTCCATTTCCTGACTTCCGGTGGGCCCAGGAAGGCCCGAAAATCAGCTGGCCGGCGTGCACATGGCTAGGGCAACTCTCGCGTGCCCAGAGATATGGTTCCGTGGGCCACCTGTGGCACGCGTGCCATAGGTTCGCCGTCACGGATATAGCTAGTCCTTGACTGACAACAATTCGTTTAGTGACGGTTCGAAATTACAACAGCACAGGAAAAAAGCGACTTAGAACCATTTTTCACACTTATGTCCGTTGCACGTGATCAAAATGGCCTGTGGTCACGTGATCAAAATCCTTGGCAACTGACTCGTATTTATGACAGTCGCAGTGTCCCGTGATCCCCTTTTGTGACTTTCCGACGAGCAAAGTCAATGGGGAAGCCAGATTCACTTAATAACCATGTTACTAACTTAACAGTTGCAGTGATTCACTTAACAACAAAGGGGCAAAACGCACTGAACAAACGTTTTGTTTCACAATGGAAATTTTGGTCTGCATTGTGGTCATAAGTCGAAGACTACCCTATGGTTGAAAAACTAACAGCCAAGTATTTTTTTTAAAGATTGCCTAAGAAAGCGTCAACCTACGCAGGCTGACCAAGACAAGGGATCATTCAAATGGTGCATCCATGAGGACTAGCTGCATGGTTCCTTGGTTTTAAGTGCACTCCGAAACAATAGCCACATCCACACCAAACGGACTCTGTCCAGTTTGATTTCCAGACATTGCAGGCAGTCCTCGATTTTACAACCATTCGTTTAGTGACCATTTGAACTTACAATGGCACAGAAAAAAGCCAGTTACGACCATTTTTCACACTTATGACTATTGCAGCATCCCAACGGTCACATGCCTGGTAAGTGACTCACATTTATGGCGGTTGCAGCGTCCTGGGGTCATGTGATCCCCCTTTTGTGACCATCTGCCAAGCCATGGGGAAGCCAGATTCGCTTAATGACCATGTGACTTACTTAACGACTGCAATGTTTCACTTAACAATGGTGGCAATAAAAAGTCATCAAACCCTACTCAATTCACAAATGTCTCGCTTAGCAGTGGAAATTTGGGGCTCAATTGTGGTTGGAAGTCGAGGACTACCTGAAAAATTGGACACGACTCATTTAACAACCAGAAATTCCAGTCCTAATTAGGGTCATGCATTGAGGCCTATCTGTAAAGTTTTAATTCTATTTTTATTTCAATGGATGTCAATCAAATTCTTGGCATTTAAGTTACCTTCTCGGTTCCAGAGAATGGACAGCGATGATCTTCTCAAAATTGGCCACAAAGGCTTCTAACCATTGTTGGAGGTAGGACAAATCTTTCTAGAAAAATAAAAACACAATAAAATAGAAGTTAGAAACAGGGGGGGAAAAAATGATGCCCTTTTCACAGTTCCAGGCTCAGGACCATTTGGGATCTTTGTCAAGGTGACTGGACAAGGAAGGAAGGCCTTCCAGATGATCTCAAGGAGGCCCCTTTGAACTTTCCTCAGTGTCAGTCTCTTCCTTGAAAAACCAGGAATCCAGTAGCGGCGCCTAGCTGAATTCGTGGATTTTATTGAAAGTCTCCATCTGTCCGACATTCCATGCACAATCTGCCCTTGGGGCTCCTCTGAGCTTGGTGGTTTTCTTGCAAACGTTTCATGACCCAACTAGGGAACATAATCAGTGCTAGAAGGGAGTGGGGTGTGTGGAGAGGAGGAGGGGTAGGACTGTAGGGTACTTGCTGCTCTCTGGGTTTAGTTGCTTCCTTGAGTTGGGACGTTTCACAACCCAACTCAGTAGTATCATCACTGCTAAAAGCGTTAGCCTCACTCCTTCCTACCACACTGATGATGTTACCTAGTAGAGTCGTGAAATGCCTGCAAGAAAACGACCAAGCTCAGAGACCACCAAGGATGCTACAGTCCTCCTTCTCCTCCCTGCAAACTTCACTCCCTTCTAGCACTGATGATGTCCTTTAGCTGGGTCAAAAAATGTCTAAAAGAAAACTACCAAGTTCAGAGACCACCAAGTCCTCCTCCTCCTCTCCCCAAACACCATCCTCCTCTTCTACCACGCATGATGTTCCCTAGCTGGGTCACAAAACATCTGCAAGAAAAACACCCAGCTCAACCACACAGTCATTTTCCTTCTCCTCCTCCCTGCAACTTTCCCTGCATTCTAGCACTGATGATGTTCCCTAGATGGGTCCTGAAACGTCTGCAAGAAATCCACCAAGCTCAGAGTGCACCAAGGACCCCACAGTCCTCCTCCTCTTCCCCACCTCTCCTCTACAAACCCCACTCCCTCCTAATCCTGATGATGTTCCCTAAACCGGTCCTGAAACGTCTACAAGAAGACCACCGAGCTCAGAGAGCACCAAGCACCATTCTTGAGCTACAAATAATATTCTCCTCTCTTGGTACAACCTTATTTAAACACACTTTACGCCTCTGATGCAGCAGCTCAGAGAAGCTGACGCCTTTTTGTGAAAATTGTAGGTGGGAAAAAGCGCTAGCAGACGCCTCCCGATTGTGTGAAGCTCAGCTCACAAAAGATGAAGACCTTTTAATAACACAGGTTTGTTGGAAAAGCTGTTAGCAGACGCCATGTTTTATTTTATTTTTTTGCACAAGACGCCTGAACCAAAATTCTTTCATCAAAACACAAAAGAATTCATGTCTTTTTGCCGTCACGGTCAAAGATCTGTTGTGAGTCTGCAACAACACATCGAGTTTTGCTTTTATTAGGAAAGCGTTTCTGGACTTTGTGCTCAAGACAGGAAGAAAAAAAAAATTGAAGTTCTGTGCTTGGCTTTTGCTGACAAGATGTTTATTACAGGAAGAGTTAATATCTACCTGCATGTAAACGTTAAAATCCGAGGCTGTAGTTTGACTTTATATTTTAGGGTGCTGAAAAAAGTCGGAAATCAATGTTTTTTCTCCCCCAGCCCTCCCTTTTACATGTAGTCCTCGACTTATGGCCTTCTGACAAGCAAAGTCAGCCAGATTTGCTTAACAACTGTGTTACTTACTTAACAACTGCAGTAATTCACTTAATGACTGGGAAAAGAAAGGCCGTAAAATAGGACAAAGCTCACTTAACAAATGTCTCACTTCGCAACAGAAATGTTGGGCTTCATTGTGGTCATAAGTTGAGGACTACCTGTGTTTCTTTCTCACTTTACCACTAAGTTTTTAAAAAAAAGCAAGATCAAACGTTAAAATATTAAGAAAATAAATATTTACGTTCAAATCTCAGACTTCTTTCTTTCCCTTTCTCCTTTCCCTCCTATCTTTATTTTCAATTATACAATAAACCTAATTCAAAAAAGGTAAAAAAAAAAAAGAAGAAACCCCTAACACTACATTTGCAACCTGGTGAACGTATCCCAACATTTCAAATTAGAGATGGGACAATATGTCAAGGAAGCTGTGGGGACCCTCAATTTCTCCTCCACCCACCCACCCACTCTGCATTTCCTAATTGTTTGCATCTTGTTTGCATTTTAAAAAACTTTTAAAATGTTGCATTTTCTACCAGCTCCAGATGCAAACAAGTAGGAAATGCAGAGTGGGTGGGTGAGTGGAGGAGAAACTGAGGGTCCCCACAGCTTCCTTGACATACTGTCCCATCTCTAATGAGGTGGTTGGGGGACAGATGACCTTCAGGTGCCCCCTGCACCCAGCATCTACTGAAAACAGGAGTGAAAGCAGTTGGCTAATCTTTGTTGGCAAACAAAGCTCTCACAGGAGAGCTGGTACAGCATCGTACCCTGTTGGGGACTGGCGCCTGTGCTTTCAGCTTTCGATTTACAGCTAAAATCCAAACACGAGATAAGGATAATATACGTAGCCTGGAGTCCTGACTTCAGTTTACAAGAGGAGATCATGGGAGGTTTAGACTATTAAAATATTTAAAACCATTTAAACCATTAAGACACCTTCTATGGCCCAAGTACGGCGCGGGGATTGCAAAAGAGAGTCTGCTCGGTGTAGTGGTTAAGGCACCAGGCTAGAAAACAGGAGACAGTGAGTTCTAGTTCTGCCTTAGAAACGAAGGCCAGCTGGGTGACTTTGGGCCAATCACCGGGAGACAGGGAGTTCTAGTCCCGCCTTAGGCATGAAAGCTGGCTGGGTGAGTTCTAGTCCCGCTTTAGGCACGAAAGCCAGCTGGGTGATTTTGTGCCAATCACTAGGAGACAGTGAGTTCTAGTCCCACTTTAGGAATGAAGGCCAGCTGGGTGATTTGGGACCAATCTATCTGTCTCAGCCCAACCTACCTTGCACAGTTGTTGTTGTGTGGAAAATAAAGACGAGGAAGTTGTGTGGGATATGTTTGCCTCCTTGAGTTATTTGTAAAAAATAAAAAGGCGGGATACAAACAAACAAATTGTGTAAGAAACAAAGTGTGTAGGGGTTCCTGAGCAAAATATGCATCCCCCAAAAACAATTATTTCTGGCCCAGAGGAAATAAATAGTTGGAACTAAGGGGCAGGTAATAGCTAATCATTGGGCTTGAGGCTAAATTCTCATTGAGCAGAATTTGTAGAATTACAGTGGGATTTATTGATTTTCAGATTATTTTGTCAATTTGCAAAGGGCTGAACTTTCAAATTCAGCAATTCTGCGCAATCAATAGAGTTGAAAAGCATCATAAGAGAACCCGGGGAATGTGATTACAGGTAATCCTTGATTTACGACCGCTCATTTAGTGACCGGTGTTAGTGCTGAAAAAAGGGACTTAGACACGGTCCTCGTATTTACGACCGTTTCAAGAGTTCCCACAGTTAGGAGATTGTGATTCAGGGGCTCAACAACTGGCATCATCATGTATTTACGATAGCGCTGAAAAAAGTAATTTATGACTATTTTCACACTTACAACCGTTGCACCTCCACATGATGAAAATTCGGATGCTTGGCAACTGTCTCATACTTATGACGGTTGCAGTGTCCCGGGCTCACATGATCCCCTTCTGCGACCTTCCAACAAGCTAAGTCAATGGAGGAGCCCAGATTCACTTAACAACCGTGGATTTAACTTGATAACTGCAGGGATTTGCTTAATGACCAGGAAGGCCACCAAAGGGGGCAACACTCACTCAACAACTGTCTCGCTTAGCGACATAAATTTTGGGCTCCATTTTGGTCGTAAGTCGAGGATTACCCGTCATTGGAAGCCAAAATGAGGCTGCGCACCCAATCTAGCAAACAGCCTGGACTCCAACGATGGTTTTCACCAGGACTTTCCAACTGCAACAACCACAAGCAGGAAGGCTGAAGCAACACATTGTGAAATTGTGACACATTTGTTGCTGGCGACAACTTCTTTGACCCCAATGTGAGAAACTGGAATTTATAACCCTGAAAAATTTCTGATTACTAACTAACTAACACTAACGGAGTTGGAAGGGACCTTGGAGGTCATCTAGTCCAACCCCCTGCTCACGTACTAGGGATTCGAACCGCCGAACTACCAACCTTTCTGATCGACAAGCTCAGTGTCTTGACCACTGAGCCACCCAGTCAGGCATGTTTAAGTGTCTCCCAAAATCTGCCTCTGACTAAATTGACAACAGGTTTAAATTAGTATTTAAAACAAAAAACTGGAGCATTTTGAAAAGAGTGGACTTCAACTCCCAGAATTCCCCAGCTGGCCAGCCTGAGGAATTCTGGGAAATGAAGTCCACTCCCCCCCCCCCCACACTTCTTAAGGCATGCTGGCTGAGGAATTCTGAGAATTGAAGTCCACCCCTTAAAATGCTCCAATTTGAGAAAAAAACCAGAGCTTAAACCAGCGATTGCATTTATTTTTCTCAAAGTTCGCAGGGTTCTCTCCACCAGTGTGTGTCTTTGGCTGCACAACTCAACAACACAACATTGTTGCTTCCTTTTTTTGTGTCAACATTCAAAACGCTTCTTGCATCACCGCTATCCAGAAGCTGAGCACAGTGGGTTCAAGGATATATGCATAAATGTCTCCCCCACACCAATCCCTGTGCTTAAAAAACCCCATCCCTAAAAGTTCTGAGTTCAAGATTTGACAGGTCTCCTATGGCTTAACCCTAACTCTAACCCGGGCTTTCTTTCGCGATAGTCCTCGGCTTATGACCAGAATAGGACCGCAACCTTTGTGGTTGAGCAGATTTTACAATCATTTTTCACTATGGTTGTTAAGCGAATCATGTGGAATCCTGTTGTTAAGTGAATCACGTGATTCCGGCTTCTGAATCCTGAAATGAGGATGGACTCAGGAGAGATGTAAAGTCAAGTCATGAGACGGCTTGGGTCAGATCCCAAATCTACCCATGGGGTCATTTAGAGTTGATGACACATAACCTGCCCGTCGAATTTCACAACCTCTGAGCAAACCTGGTGATGTTAGACAAAAGGAATTATTTTACAGGTCCTTCTAACGTCAAACCCGCCTTTCAGAAAAGCTCTACATTCTGCAAGTCTCAACTAGGCCCAAACAAGACCACTCCATTTCCAAGACTCTGGACTCCAGAACCCATCATCCCCAGCCTTATCTCCCACCTGGAAACCTCTCCCAAGTGGTCCTCACCAACCATGGCCCTGTATTTCCCACCAAACTTTGATTCGGATGCCAAATGCATCTGAATTCCACTTCACAAATTCCAGTAAATACCGTGATCATGTTACCTAGTTCGGTAATGAGACGTCTTCAAGAAAACCACCAAGCTCAGAGAGCACTAAGGACCCCGTAGTCATGGTCTTCTTCCCCCTTTCCTCCTCTCCCTCTCCACCTCCTCATTCTCCTCCTTCCTGCAAAAATCCCATTCCCTTCTAGCACTGATGATGTTCACTAGTTGGGTCATGAAATGTCTCACCCAGCTCAGAGAGCACCAAGGAACCCACAATCCTCCTCCTCCTCCTCCTCCTTTCCCAAGGACCAACTTGGATGCATGGCTTGGATGTCCTTCGCAAACCTATGCAAACGCTTGGCTCAAGACTGGCCAAAATTGCACATTGCAATGACACATCCCTAGATCGACAATCCCCACACCTGTACAGGTAGGACCAAACCCAGCTCTCTTCTCCATGCATGAAGGACCAGGGATGCCCTTAGGGCAGGATTTTGCAAGGTTTTACCTGGCACGGTGCAGCAGCACAGCCCTTCCACGCAGTGGTGCTTAGGGGCTCCATCACCGAAGGATAACTTTAGACGGTAAAGACTACAGATCCATGTGGGAGATGAGGCTGCCCCCCTGCCCAACCTCCCAGAGAGGTGAGAGGGGACAATATTTCCAAAGAAACTGAAAATGCCAACCAAGAAAAGTTTGCAGAGAAACTGAGAGTGCCGAGCAAGGATGTGACTTTCGCAAAAAAGGTTTCTCAGTTGAACAAGTTCCAGGAAATGCCAAGTCACGACAAGACAACACTTCCTTTCCTGCCGAACGAGAGGAGCCACCACAAAACAGTGTCTCCGTTGCGCTTGTCGCAAGCGAACACGCCCCGAAGCTGCTGCTAAACCGAACCAAAAACAAAGAAATCGAAAAAGTAAAAAAAATACATTTATAACCAGCAAGTAGCCCGAAGCTGGCCTTCGTTTTTTTCCCCCCCGCGGTCGAATTCTCGTTCTGATTCCTCGCATCATCCCCATGCAAGCACCTGATTTTTATGGAGCGGATTATTTCTTGCAGCACACAAAATAAAAGCGTAAAAATAAAAGAACAAAAAAGGAGAGAAGGAGGGGGGGAAAAAAAAGGAAAAAGAAACTTCACAGACATCTGGCATGTTTTGAAGAACGATGCGCACCTTCGGGGGACTTCCGGAAGAGGTTCTGACGAGCGTCAGCCGTGAAAGTTGAAGATGTGAAAAAGGGACACGAGAAAGAACAGATCAGGGGAAAAAAAACAAACAAAAACAAACAAACACAGGATGCGGCACGGATAGTACAGATAGTTCTCGACTTACAACAGTTCGCTTAGTGACCATTCAGAGTTATGGCACTGAAAAAAAGGTGACTTATGGCCCTTTTTCACATTTATAATCGTTGCAGCCTCCCTCCCAGTAGTCACACAATCAAAATTCACATGCTCCTATTTATCTCCGTGGTCCTTCTGACGAGCAAAGTCAAAGGGTAAGCCAGATTCACTTAACAACCACGTGACTTGCTTAACAACTGCAGTGATTCACTTAACAAGTGTGGCAAGGAAGGTCGCAAAATAGGGCAAAACTCACTTAACGAATGTTTCATTGGGCAATGAAAATTTGGGGCTCAATTGTGGTTGTAAGTTGAGGACTACCTGTATAGGTTTTGGTTAAAAGATTAAAAGAAAGCACACCTTTCAACCAAGGAAGGTCATAAAAACAGGGCAAAATTCGCTTAACAAATGTCTTGCTCGGCAATACAAATTTTGGGCTCAGTTGCGGTCGTAAGTCGAGGACTACCTGTTCCAATTTGGGTCCCGCTAGAGAACACACGGTATGAAAGGAGCGAGTTAAATCGACTCGAGGCGCCCACGGATGGATTTCCTGTTTTTTAATGCTCAGTGTGATAACGGAGAGAATCACAATCGTTTCATCTGCAAGATCAGATCAAAGATAATGAGATGTTTGCTTTGCAACGGATGTGTAAGCAGGACAACAATCTAGTATATTGGTCTACAGGCAGCCCTCGCTTTATGACCGCCCGTTTACCGAATGTATGAAGTTACGACTGCACTGGAAGACAAAACCTATGACTGGGTCCTCGCAATTAGAGCTGTGTGGTCTGAATTGGTTGTACTTCCTAGGCTTGGCCACAACAAGAATTGCCACACCCTGGTGTCACGTATTCGCCATTTGCAACCTTTCCAGCCAATTCTGATGAGCAACGTCAATGGGGGAAGCACGATTCGCTTAACGACTGCCTGACTCACTTCCCTGCAGTGATTCACTTAATAACTTCGCAAAAAAACCCGGCACAATATGCTTAACTTTACTTAGCAACAGAAATTCAGGTCCCAATGGTGGTCATAAGTCAAGGAATACCTGGGGGAAGTGACAGGCACTTAATGATGGGGTGATTCATTCACAACTGCAGGGATTTGCTTAACGACTGTGGCCAAGCCAAAAGGGGAAGCCAAAGTTGCTTAATCAGCAGAGAAAAAAGGTTGTAAAATTGGATGGGATTCTCTGAGTGATGACATCACTTCCAATTGTGGTCATAAACCGAGGACTACCTGTATAGCCTTGCTAAAAGTCAGGAGTCTGGATCCCACTTTTCGGATGCACAAATCTGCACTTCAGCCTGCAGGATGATCCACACAATACAGGAAGTTACAACGGCACTGGAAAAAATGAGTTATGGCCATTTTTCACACTTATGACCATTGCAGCGTCCCCAAGGTCACGTGGCCAAAATCACGACGCTTGACAACTGATTCATATTTGTGACCGTTGCCGTGGCCACGTGATTCCCTTTTGCAACCTCCTGGCAAGCAAAGCCCATGAAAAACCAGAATCACTGAGCAACTGTGGTACTACCTTAACAACTGCAGTGATTCGCTTAACATATGGGGGGACACACTCTGGACCTAGTTTTTATCTCTGGTCAGTGGTTGAGTGGCCTCGATATAGGGGATGTAGATATCGAACCCTTGTCATGGTCTGACCACTCGCTCCTTCGACTTGACTTTCTGACCGCCGTACCCCGTCGCAGGGAGGCGGAACCGACCAGGCGGTTCCGCCCCAGGCGCCTGATGGACCCTGATAGGTTCCAGATGGAGCTTGGGCCATTTCCTGAGACTCTAGCTCATGACTCGGCTGATGACCTGGTGGCCGCCTGGGATAGGGCGGCTGCCGGGGCTTTGGACCGGGTCGTGCCTTTGCGGCCTCTGACCCGGCACCGAACTCACCTAGCTCCTTGGTTCTCCGAGGAGCTGAGGGAGATGAAGCGCCGGAAAAGACGCCTAGAGAGCAGTTGGAGGGCCAGTCGTTCCGAGTCTGACTTGACACTGGTAAGGTCTCATATTAAGACCTACCTAGTGGCGATAAAAGCGGCGAAATCTAGCTATTTTGCCGCTCTTATCGCGTCATCAGATAACCGCCCAGCCACCCTGTTTAGGGTGACCCGCTCCCTCCTCCATCTGGGAGCGCGGGAGGACCCCTTGCAGGGCCGAGCTGAGGATTTTGTACAGTATCTGGATGATAAAATAACTCAGATTCGGGAAGACTTGGCCGCCGACTGGGTTAGTTCAGACGAGATGACTGAGGCAGGCCTTGAGAATGTTATCTGGGAGGAGTTCGATCCTGTGGCTCCCGAGGACATGGACAGGATCTTGGGACGGCTGAACGCAACCACATGTTTATTGGACCCGTGTCCCTCCTGGTTGGTGCTGGCTTCCCGGGAGGTTACACGAGGCTGGCTCCAGGGGATTATTAACGCTTCTTTGAGCGAGGGTGTCCTGCCGGCCGCCTTGAAAGAGGCGGTGGTGAGGCCTCTCCTCAAGAAGCCATCCCTGGATCCGGCTATTTTGGCTAACTATCGTCCAGTCTCCAACCTTCGCTTTATTGCGAAGGTTGTTGAGAGTGTGGTGGCGCGACAGCTTCCCCAGTACCTGGATGAAGCTGTCTATCTGGATCCGCTCCAGTCCGGCTTCAGACCTGGGTACAGCACGGAAACGGCATTGGTCGCGTTGGTGGATGATCTCTGGAGGGCCCGGGATAGGGGTTATTCCTCTATCCTGGTCCTATTAGACCTCTCAGCGGCTTTTGATACCATCGACCATGGTATCATGTTGCGCCGGCTGGAGGGACTGGGAGTGGGGGGCACTGTTTTGCGGTGGTTCTCCTCCTATCTCTCCGACCGGTCGCAATCTGTGTTGACAGGGGGGCAGCGGTCGACCCCAAGGCGCCTTGTTTGTGGGGTGCCGCAAGGGTCGGTCCTCTCGCCCCTCCTGTTCAACATTTATGTGAAGCCGCTGGGTGAGATCATCCGTGGTTTTGGGGTGGAGTTCCATCAGTACGCTGATGACACTCAGCTGTACATTTCCACCCCAGACCATCCCAATGATGCCTTGGAAGTGATGTCCCAGTGCCTGGAGGCCGTGCGGGTCTGGATGGGGAGAAACAGGCTTCGACTCAACCCTTCCAAGACCGAGTGGCTGTGGCTGCCGGCGTCCCGGTATAGCCAGCTGACGCCATCGCTGGTTATTGGGGGCGAATCATTGGCCCCCACAGAGAGGGTCCGCAACTTGGGTGTCCTCCTGGATGCGCGGCTGTCCTTAGAAGGGCATATGACAGCCGTGGCCAGGAGGGCTTTTTGTCAGGTTCGCCTGATACGCCAGTTGCGTCCCTTTCTGGACCGGGACTCCCTACGCACGGTCACTCAAGCACTCGTCACTTCTCGTCTGGACTATTGTAACGCTCTCTACATGGGGCTCCCCTTGGGGTGCACCCGGAGGCTCCAACTGGTGCAGAATGCGGCTGCGCGGGGGATTATGGGAGCGACGGGGCGCTCCCATGTGACTCCTCTCCTGCGCGAGCTGCATTGGCTTCCGGTGGACTTCCGGGTGCGCTTCAAGGTGTTGGTGATTACCTTTAAAGCGCTCCATGGCTTAGGGCCAGGGTACTTACGGGACCGCCTTCTGCCACCAATAGCCTCCCACCGGCCGGTTCGCTCCCACAGAGAGGGTCTCCTCAGGGTGCCGTCGGCCAGACAATGCCGGCTGACGACCCCCAGGAGGAGAGCCTTCTCTGTGGTGGCACCTACCCTATGGAACAATCTACCCCCAGAGATACGAGTGATTTCCGACCTCCGGATTTTTCGTCGGGCCCTAAAAACTCATTTTTTTCAACTAGCTGGTCTGTCCTGATTTTAGGGTTAGTTTTAAAATTTTTAAAATTTTAATATTTATTTTAATTGACAAGTTTTAAATTATGAGCCAAATTTATAAATTATCTTAATTTTATTTTAATTGTGATGTTTGTTATAGATGTTTTTTATCTGGCTGTTCACCGCCCTGAGTCCGAAAGGAGAAGGGCGGTATAGAAATGCGAATAAATAAATAAAATAAAACAACCGTGGCTAGAATGGTTGTAAAACGGGGCAACTGTCCCTTAACAACTGTCTTGCTTAGGCAGCAGAAATTTTAGGCACATTTTGTGGCCATAAGTCGAGGACTCCCTGTGCACAGCAAAACCGAGACCTGGATGATGATTTATTAGGTTGAAACTGACCATAATTCCTAATACAGGTGGTCCTCGGCTTATAACAGTTCGTTTAGTGACCGTTCCAAGTTACGACAGCACTGGAAAAAAATGACTTGTGGCCATTTTTCACACTTACAACCGTTGCGGCATCGCCACAGTCACATGATCGAAATTCAGTCGCTTGCCGACTTGACTCGTATTTATGACGACTGCAGTGTCCAGTGGGGGTCACATGACTCCCTTTTACAACCTTCTGACTTAACAAACATGGCAAGAAAGGTCGTAAAACGGGGCAAAATTCACTTAATAGAATTGTCTCGCTTAGCAACGAAAGCTCAGTCGTGGTCATAAGTCGAGGACTAAATGTATTTGATGGAGATCGAAAAATGCATTTGGGTTCCCAGCATGGGAAAAATACTATAAGGCTACAAGCCTATTATGGATCAAAGAATGGATAACCTTGGATAACCAAAGACTGTTAAATCTGGAAGGACACGATTTAATGAAGGGATGGCATGCCTTTATATGGAGCTCACGAAATAAAATATATAAACATTTCAATAACCACACTATCAGGAAATCTTCAATGAACACATGGCAACAAATCAAATGCAAACACTACATGAAAATTCCCGGCTGGCTATCAACGATAGAAGCAATAACTCACCCCAACATATTACCAAAACAAAAAATCTTAAGATATATAGAGAAATAGTAGATGTACAGGGAAAATTGAAAACTAGGGAAGAACTTAAAGAACAAGGAATAGTAATAGACTGGTGGCCCTATTCACAAATAAAGATAAGATACAGAAAGGACCAAGAGGACGGAGGAATAGACTTAAAACAAAATCGATTGGACAAATTACTAGAATCTAAAGAAGGGAAATTAATTTCGAAAATTTATAAATATTTACTTGAATATGATTTGGCAGAAGAATTGGTTAAAGGGCAGATAATAGCGTGGGTGAGGAACATTGGGCACAGTATATAGTTAGAAGACTGGGAAAGAGCATGGGAAAACAATTACAGCATGACAAAATTATAAAGAAAACCACTATAAGATGTGGTACCGATGTATCTGTCCCCCGCAAGGTTAGCAAAAATGTACCCGAATGTAAATCCAGCCTGTTGGAAATGTAAAAAGACACAGGGAACTTTTTACCATGCTTGGTGGCCTTGCCCAGAAATTAAGAAATATTGGAACAAAATAAAAACATGGATATTAGAAATAAGAGATTACGAAATTGAATTAAAACCCGAAGTCTTTTTATTAGGCATGATTAAAAAGAATATTAGAAACGATATAAAATATTTAATGCTTCACATTATTACGGTGGCTAGACTAGTGTTAGCACAACTCTGGAAAATAGATCGTTTGCCAACGGACCAGGAGCTAATACAAAAAAATCTATATATGCGCAGAAATGGACAAATTAACTTTAGAGTTACAGGACAAGGAAGACTCAAAATATTTTACAATATGGAATAGATGGTAGCAGTGCATAAACCAGAGGAGGGGGAATGGTTAAAGATGAAATTTAGAAGAAATCAACACAATTAAAAACAGCACTGTCAGAGGGATAGAAAAGGAAATAAGTCACTGTGTGTCTGTATATATGTATATATAATAATAGAAAGCAGGCAATAGATGAAGTTGTGTACTGTATGTGTAAATTTGTTTTTTGATTAAGAGAAACTTCTATGTTTTTTATATTTGTTTTAAATTTGAATAAAGTTTTGTTTTAAAAATTAAAAAAAAAGAAAAAAGAAAAATGCATTTGTTGCCTGGGGACCCAGAGAGAAAAGGAGGATTTACGCACCAACGATGCTTGCTTACCTTGACTTTTATTGTGTCTTTTTAAAGTTTTAGAGTAATCATTTTGTGGTTGTGATATCTCTGGGTTGTTGCTTTTTTGTTTTGGGCGTTCCGCTGTTTGAACAATCTGGAACCCAAAGAGTTCCTCTTATCTTTTCAAAGGTTTACATTTCAATTTTATCATTTTACACTCTGTAGTTTTACTGCTGATGTGTGAGTTGTGGCTTGAAGTACGAATCTTTTCGAGGAAGTAGCTTCTACATAAAAGTCTTCCCCAACCCTTTGCTCTGGACAGGGGGTCCTTGATTTACAACCGTCCGTTTAGTGACCGTTGGAAGGCACCGAGAAAACCGACTTACAACCGATCGTCGCTGTTACAACCCTGGCAGCATTCGCAGGATCCCGCGAACAAAATTGGCAACCAGCATGTAGAGCTAGTCCTCGACTTACGACCGTCCGTTTAGTGACCGTTCGAAGTTGCAACGCCACTGAACGGGTTTTCACACTTACGACCGTTGCGCCTCCATAGTCACGTGATCAAAATTCAGACGCTTGGCAACTGACTCGTACTTATGACGGTCGCAGTGTCCCTGGGGGTGGGGGTGCGGGGGTCACGTGGTCCCCTTTTGCGACCTTCTGACAAGCAAAGTCAATGGGGAAGCCGGATTCGCTTAACAACCATGTGAGTCACTTAACAACAGCAGTGATTCACTTAACAACTCTCTTGCTTAGCAAAAGAAACTTTGGGCTCAATTCTGGTCATAAATTGAGGTCAAACAGTATTTATCAGGGGTACACAGTCCTGGGATCACAGGATCACCATATGTGACCTTCCCAGCTGACTTACGACATATATAGTCAATGGGGGAAAGCTGGATTCTCTTATTAACAACCACCTGATTCACTCAACGAAGGTGACTCACTTAACAACCCAGCGAACACAGCTCACAAATTTGGACGTGACTCTTTTACCAACGGCTTTGCCGACCAATGGAAATTCTGCTCCCAATTGTGGTTGTAAAATTGAGGACTTTTCCTGCAGTTTTCCCAGGATTCGATTGCCTGCATTGGACGAGGTTGGGGAAACTGAGGCAGGTGGAGATGTAATCCCCCCCACCACTTGCCCTATTGGGATACCTTGATGGCTTCCGCCATCCTCGTCTTCACACCCCTTCCCCAAGACTCGGGCAAGGGATGAATCCAACAAGTTTGCTGGGAACGGAGAAAGTTCAGGATTCAAGTCCCGACTTGTCTGAACCACGCAGCAAATCCGGTTTTCTCTGCATTTTTTTCTCCCCACCTGCAACCAGGACGGCACAGAGCGAAAGAGCGAGAGAGAGAGATGTGGTAGCATCCAAAATTTTCACGCTTCAGAAATGTCCTTGACTTACAACAGATCGTTTACAAAGTTACAACGGCAATGAAAAAAAAGTGACTTATGACCTGTTTTTCACACTTACGACCGTTGCAGCATCCCTGGGGGTCACGCGATTAAAATTCAGATGCTGAGCAACTGATTTATACTTATGACGGTTGCAGCGTCCCGGGTTAGTGTGTTCCCGTTTTGCGACCTTCCAACAAGGAAAGTCAATGAAGAAACCAGATTCATTTAACAAACGTGTGATTAACTTAACAGCCAAAGTGATCCACTTAACAGCTGTGGGAAGGAAGGTCATATAATGGGGCAAAACTCCCTTAATAATTGTTCTCGCTTAGCAACAGAAATTTGGGCTCATTTGTGGTCATAGGTCAAGGACCACCTGTAGGTCATAAGCCAAGGACTTCCTGTAGAGAAAGAAAGAGAGAGAGAGAGAAAAATGCAGGATGGGAATATGATAGTAAGGCAGGGGGAGACGATAATGGAAGTCTTCGACTTACGACCACATGTCCTTTGATAAGCAAGGCAGTTGTTAAATGCGGGTAGGTAAGTAAAGTAAAATAAAATGAAGATAAAGTAAAATAAAATACAATAAAGTAACTAAAATAAGATAATAAAACAATACAATACAATAATACATAGTAAGGCATAGGAATCTTTGATTTACAACAATTGAATCCGAAGTTTCCATTGCTAAGCGAGAGAGTTGTGAAGTGATCTTCCCCTCATTTTAGGACCTTTCTTTCCACAGTCGTTAAGTGAATCGGGCTTCCTCATTGACTTTGGTCGCGAAAGGGTTTCATGTGACCTGCGGGACACTGTGACTGTCGTAAATGTGAGTCATTTGCCAAGTGTCAGAATTTGGATCACGTGACCACGGGGATGCTGTAACGGTCGTAAGTGTGAAAAACGGTCATAAGTGACTTTTTTCAGTGCCGTCGTAACTTTGAACGGTCACTAAATGAACTGTTGTAAGTCGAGGACTACCTATAAACTAGCCCACCTTCTCCATTCACATGATTGCACACATGCACACACACACACACACAAACACACATATGACTGCCTGTGTGGGAGACCCCCCCACTACCAGTCTCCTGGATCACACAACTGCCTTGTCACACAATTGCACAACCCCAGGGCGAAAGGGAAATGAGGGAGTGTCGACCGCAGCTTCTCCCACGGACAATGCAAATGGAAGGAGGTTGTGTAATTTGTCTATGGATGAGGCACCACCAGGTGATCCCATATAGGGTTGCCTAACTAGGAATAGAAATGAAGAATTGTTGGAAAAAAAATAAAAATAACGGCAAACTTTTTATGCCTTGTTGCCAAATCAACAACACGGACCAGCGAGTTTGGCCTGCAGGGGTATTCTTTATCTTTTTAATTGGAGGTAGGTGTGTGTGTGTCTGTTTGTCATAGGATTGTGGAAGAAAAAGAAGGAAACAAACGAGAAATAAATATATACAGTTCTCGACTTACAACAATTCATTTAGTGACCATTTGAAGTTACAACAGCACTGAAAAAAGGGAGTTACGAATGTGGCTCAGTGGCTAAGACACGGAGCTTGCCGATCAGAAAGGTCGGCAGTGCGGCGGTTCGAATCCCTTAGTACCGTTCTCCTGCGTGAGCAGGGGGTTGGACTAGATGACCTCCAAAGTCCCTTCCAACTCTTGTTACGGTTAACTGTTATTTCACACTTGCAGGCGCCCCCCCACCACGGTCACGTGATCAAAATTCAGATGCTTGGCAAGTGACTCATATTTATGACGGTTGCAGTTGTTAGGGGGTCACCGGCTCACCTTTTGTGACCTTCTGACAAGCCACGCCAATGGGGAAGCCAGATTCGCTTAACGACCGTGGCAAGAAAAGTCATAAAATGGGACCACCCAACCCACCCAACCGTCGTCTCACTTAGCAACAGAAATTTTGGGGCTCAATTGTGGTCGTAAGTCAGGGACTATCTATACAGCCATAGAGGAAGTTGTAGACAGGGCAGGGTATCTGTGGGAAGAGAAGCTGTGGGGACATCAACAGGTGTGTAAATGAGTGTGAGAAAGTGAGATTGGAATAGTCCAGCCTGACAGGGGTCCCCGAAAAATCCCACCTTCAGCATTGGTGATTTGTCGGTGGACTCCAACTCCCAGAATCCTCCACCCAGCATGCTTTAAGAGGGGAGGACTCTGACTCCCAGAATTCCCCACCCAGCATACCAATTTGGGAATTCTGGGAGTTGAAGTCCACCTCTTTCCAGTGGCCAAGTTTGAGAAACTCCGATCTAAACCCTTAAACCGAACCAAAAACCGAAACTCAAACCAAATAACAAAACACAACTCAAAACACAAATCCATCCTCTGCCCTCCCCTTTTCCTTCGGGGCAAAGAATCCGAACCCTGCACATTCAAACGAATTCTTCCACCTGGGAAAACGAGACCGGGCAGGCTTTGCAACCAACCCCAAGATTGGGAAGTTCGGTAAACGGGATGCTTCCCGGCTGGGAAGATTCAAATTGCGACGACTCCCAATAAACTTTGAAAAGTTGAAAGATCTGGAGGATGCCAACATGGCTGAACCCTCCGGGTGGGATGATGCTTGGAGCCTGAATCCCACCAGCCCCCCTTTTTTTCTGGCTCAAAGCCCACCAATCCAAATTCCTCACCGGACTCCCGGGGAGACGGCTGCTCGCTGTCATCTCTCATCCAGCTGCCGCGGCTTCTGATTTTGACTGGGCTGGGCTCATCGGTGCAAGAGACATGGGGCGCGGTTTCACGCTACGCCAACGGGACGAGCATGTGCGGCAGGTTGAGGCACCGCTGGATAGCCAGGCCCCGGTTCCACCTGTGGGATTTTTTGGGGGAGGGCTGCCACGCCTGTGCACGGCGCATCGTGTCCGGACGGTCTCGAGAATCTCGTCCCTGGGGGAAAGTGAGCGACATCTCGCAGGCGGATATCTCGAATTTTTGGACAGGTCTGGCGCATGGAACGGAGCATGGAAGTGTCGGGTGACCTTTGGCGCACCAACACAACACCCCCCCCAATGCACCCCCCCCCCTCGGGTGTCCTGGCTGATGTGCGTTTCCCTTCTCAAATGAACCCTGGTTCAACTGGAAAAGCTTGTTTTTTTCAATGCTGCTTTTCTCGCTCGGCAGATTTATAAGGCTGATTAATATTTCCAGAAAGATTAGAGCATGAAAAGCAGAGTTACTTCCTTTGATTATTATTATTTTATTTTTTTTAAAAAACAGGGCAGGGAAAGCGTGAGCCGATGGGTGTGGATGGGGGTTGCAAGCATAATCGTACTTGTCACAGAGGTGACCAGAGAAGGGCTGGATCCCATCCAAAAAGAAATGGTTCCGTCTTTTGTAAGTAACTGAGAATTTTAGTTTTACAAACAGCCACAGAGATCACCTTGTCTCATACGCAGCTTGCTTTAAGAGGGCTGGACTTCAACTCCCAGAATCCCCCAGCCAGCATGTTTTAAGAGGGCTGGACTTCAACTCCCAGAATCCCCCAGCCAGCATGCTTTAAGAGAGGTGGACTCCAACTCCCAGAATCCCCCAGCCTTCATGTTTTAAGAGGGATGGACTCCAACTCCCAGAATCCCCCAGCCAGCATGCTTTAAGAGGGGAGGACTCCAACTCCCAGAATCCCCCAGCCTTCATGTTTTAAGAGGGCTGGACTTCAACTCCCAGAATCCCCCAGCCTTCATGTTTTAAGAGGGCTGGACTTCAACTCCCAGAATCCACCAGCCTTCATGTTTTAAGAGGGGAGGGCTTCATCTCCCAGAATCCCCCAGCCTTCATGTTTTAAGAGGGCTGGACTTCATCTCCCAGAATCCCCCAGCCTTCATGTTTTAAGAGGGCTGGACTTCAACTCCCAGAATCCACCAGCCTTCATGTTTTAAGAGGGGAGGGCTTCATCTCCCAGAATCCCCCAGCCTTCATGTTTTAAGAGGGCTGGACTTCATCTCCCAGAATCCCCCAGCCTTCATGTTTTAAGAGGGCTGGACTTCATCTCCCAGAATCCCCCAGCCGGTATGCTTTAAGAGGGGAGGGCTTCCACTCCCAGAATCCCCTAGTCACCATGCTGGCCAAAGTCACGCAATCCCCTTTTGAAACCTTCTGATAAGCAAAGTCAACAGAGAAGCCAGATTCAGTATAGAACCCTGTGACTAACTTAACATCTACAGTGGTTCACTTAATAACGGTGACAAGAAAGGCCATCAAACGAGGCAAAACTTACTTAACAAATATCTCCCTTCGCCACAGACATTTTGGGCTCCACTGCGGTCATAAGTCAAGTAATACCGGTAAAATCAATAATTCAGCAAACCAGAAGTTCTCCTTGGTCTCCTAGTCCTCATTAATTCCTTTCGGCGTTCGTGTGATGCTCTAAAGCTTGGTTTCCGGTCTCTATTAACATATTTTAGCTTTTTGATGTGCACCGGTTCTTTGGAGCCATTATAATTTTAGCAATCGTCAGCAAACAGGGGATTAGCATCTAAAATGATTTTCATAAAAATTCATTTATTAATCTCAACGGGGCAACTAGGACCGGCAAGCTAATTCGTAAAGATACAATTGTCCAGGTTTCATATTAAAATTGGCTCTATTTTTCCAGCATCTCTAGCATTTTTTAGACGTTCAAGTAGTCCTTGACTTACAACAGTTCCATTTAGTGGCCGTTACAACAGTACTGACAAAAGTGAAAAAACGACCCAGGAAGAAAATGAGGTGGCAAAATGAGGTGTACAAAAATCCAAAAATTGGGTTTTAGAAGATAAACGCCATTTTTTTTAAAGGGAAAAATATATAGGTAGTCCTCGACTTAAAACAGTTCTATTTAGTGACCATTCAAAGTTGCAACATGACTTAGGACTGTTTTTCACACTTATGACCGTTGCAGCATTCCCAGGATCACATGATTCAAATTCAGATGCTTGGCAACTGACTCATATTTATGACGGTTGCAGTGTCCCAGGGTCGGGTGATCTCGCTTTGCGACCATATGACAAGCAAAATCCATGGGAATGCCAGATTCACTTAACAACCATGTGACAAACTTAACAACTGCAGTGATTCACTTAACAACCATGGCAAGAAAGGTCGCAAAATAGGGCAAAACTCACTTAACGAATGTTTCATTGGGCAACGAAAATTTGGGGCTCAACAAGGAAGACTCACAGTATTACAAAATATGGGATAGATGGTATGAATGGATTAATCATGAATGGATGGAAAAAAAACTAAAGTCAAATACAGTAAGAAATTAAGGGTAACAAATTTACACCGTCAATAAGAAATCAAGGTTAATGTATATATGTATTTACAAGTTCAAATATAGATAGATAATCCTGTTGATTAGTTTTAGTATATATATAATTTAGAATTGTACTTTTTTTTTTTTAGAGTTAAGAACGTTTTGTACAATCTTTTATCTTTTTATATTGAATAAAGTTTCTTTTTAAAATTAAAAAAAAAGAAAAGAAAATTTGGGGCTCAATTGTGGTTGTAAATTGAGGACTACCTGTATAGATTTTGCTTAAAAGATTAAAAGGAAACGCACCTTTCAATCAGCTCCATCACTATTTAATATAATCTCTTACAGAAATAAGCTTCCGTGTTGCAGTAAATTAAAAGAGAGCAATTTTAACATGCAGATTTAAAGGGATGATTAAAAATAATATATTAACTAGGAACTGGCAGGACTGCTGTCTTGTTACAATGGGGAATTTGAGAAAATCTTCCTTGATGGTAGCTTTTTTAAAAAGAAGAATCCAGAGGAAGAAATTAAAGAGTTGCAACAATACCACAAAACTCTTTGTAGAATTTTAACGATGTAAGGTTTTCCAAGTGCTTTTTAAAAAAGTTTTTTTCCTTTTAAGTCCACATTTCTCTGGGTTTCAGTTTTCAAGCTAGCATGTATGGACTTCGACTCCCAGAATCCCCCAGCCTTCACGTTTTAAGAGGGGTGGACTTCCATTCCCAGAATCCCCCAGCCAGCATGCTTTAAGAGGGGTGGACTCCAACTCCCAGAATCCTCCAGCCAGCATGCTGAATTCTGGGAATTGAAGTCCACCCAATTTAAAGCATGCTAGCTGAGGAATTCTCGGAGCTAAAAGCCACTCCAGAAGAATTCCCTGCCATGGTATTGGCTGAGGCTGATGGGAATTGGAATTCAACATATTGGAGGACACCATAAGGAAGAGAGAAAGGTAATCCTCCACTTACGACCATAACTGAGCGTGGAATTACCATCCTTAAGTCATATTGTGACTGTAATCCATTCTACAACCTTTTCTGCAGCAGTCTTTAAGTGAACGTGCCAGTCAGAAAGTGAAAGCTACGGTTGTTAAGCAAACGCCACGGTTGTAAAGCGAATCCATTGTCTACAATGGGTGGGGTTTTTTTTACCCCCCATGAAATTGAAAGTAAATGATAATTTTAAAAATTATGTAAATTATGGTCTCCAATGTCTCACTTTGAACCTGGTATATACAGTAAGTAGCCTTGGGGAAGTCGGCTAAACGATTGGTCGTAAGTCAAGGACTACCTGTACGCATGTTCGAGAATCATTGTTTGCAGTGAAGGAGTCCTGGATCTAATGATGGTTTATCCTTACCAGAACAGATGCTCTTATAGGCAGTCCTCAACATACAACCATTTGCTTGGTGACTGTTCAAAGTTACAATGGCACTGAAATAAGTGAGTTATGCCCATATTTCACACTTACGACCGTTGCAGCATCCCCATGGTCACGTGACGCTTGGCAACTGATTCGTATTTATGACGTTCCTGGGACACGTGGTCCCCTTTTGTGACCTTCCAACGAGCAGAATCAACAGGGAAGTCGGATTTGCTTAACAACTGTGTTACTTTAACAGTTGCAGTGATTCACTTAACAACGAAGGGGCAAAACGCACTGAACAAACGTCTTGTTTCACAATGGAAATTTTTGGCCTGCATTGTGGGCGTAAGTCGAGGACTACCCTGCGGTTGAAAAACTGACAGCCAATTTTTTTTTTTTAAGATGGCCTAAGAAAGTGTCAACCTACTAACTTAACAACTGCAGAGATTCGCTTAACAACAGGGGCAAGAAAGATCATAAAAGGGGGAAAAAACTCAACTGAACCACTGTCTTGCTTAGCAATGGAAATGTTAGACTCCACTGTGGCCGTAAGTCGAGGACTACCTGCATTGAAACCCTACGGATGTTAGCGCCACCCCGAGGAGTTCCTACACCCAAGAAGGCTTTGCAAAATGTGTCTTCCGAATGCAAAAGTCACGAATGTGTGAAAAGGCAGGAAATCACGCCCAGGAGACCTCATCCTGCAAACTTATTCCGTAGTGGAAAATTAGAGGCACAACAACAACTGACAACCACAAATGTTCAGAAACGGCATATAGCTTGAGTAAGAGTCCATGAAGGAGAAGATGAATCAGAGGGTAGATAAAGTCAAGACTTCTTGGAAGTAACTTACGGGGAGTAAATGCAACACTGCGGAAAATAATGTGGTTTTTTTTTTTGCTCCTTCAAAGTTTGCAAAGATAAGACTGTAAAATATTTGGCGTTGTATTTTTTTACTGTATTGTGTTTTCTATCGTATTTCCATTCGTATTGTATTTTGAACGATATTTGTATTATATTTTGTACTCTATTTGAGTTTTGTATTATTGTACAATATTTGTGTTATATTTTGCATTGTATTTGCATGGCATTTTGTAATGTATGGCGTTTTGTATTTGGGTATAATTTGTATTTATCCGTACGGCACTTTGCAATGTATTGTATTGTTTTATATTCATATTGCATTTTTATCATATTATATTTTGTGTTTTTTTGCATTCTGTTTTGTACTGTATCGTGTTTTGAATTGGATGGCATTTCGTATTGTGTTGTACTGCATTTTGTGTGGTATTCCTATTGTATTTTGCATTGTGCTGTATTTTATATGGTATGGTATTTGTATCCCACCTTTATTCTTTTTATAAATAACATCCCTAATATTCTTTCTTATATTCTCCCACCACAACAACCCTGTGAGGTAGACCGGCTCTCTGAGAGTTATTGAGCGAAAGTCACCCAGCTGACTTTCATGCCTAAGGTGGGACTAGAACTCACTGCCTCCTGGCGATTGGCCCAGAGTCAACCAGCTTTCATGCCTAAAGTGGGACTAGAACTCCCAATCTCCTGGTGATTGGCCCAGAGTCACCCAGCTTTCATGTCTAAGGCGGGACTAGAACTTCCAAACTCCTGGTGATTGGCCCAGAGTCACCCAGCTTTCATGCCTAAAGTGGGACTAGAACTCCCAATCTCCTGGCGATTGGCCCAGAGTCACCCAGCTTTCATGTCTAAGGCGGGACTAGAACTTCCAAACTCCTGGTGATTGGCCCAGAGTCACCCAGCTTTCATGCCTAAAGTGGGACTAGAACTTCCAAACTCCTGGTGATTGGCCCAGAGTCACCCAGCTTTCATGCCTAAGGTGGGACTAGAACTTCCAAACTCCTGGTGATTGGCCCAGAGTCACCCAGCTTTCATGTCTAAGGCGGGACTAGAACTTCCAAACTCCTGGTGATTGGCCCAGAGTCACCAGCTTTCATGCCTAAGGTGGGACTAGAACTCCCAATCTCCTGGCGATTGGCCCAGAGTCACCCAGCTTTCATGTCTAAGGCGGGACTAGAACTTCCAAACTCCTGGTGATTGGCCCAGAGTCACCCAGCTTTCATGCCTAAAGTGGGACTAGAACTTCCAAACTCCTGGTGATTGGCCCAGAGTCACCCAGCTTTCATGCCTAAGGTGGGACTAGAACTTCCAAACTCCTGGTGATTGGCCCAGAGTCACCCAGCTTTCATGTCTAAGGCGGGACTAGAACTTCCAAACTCCTGGTGATTGGCCCAGAGTCACCAGCTTTCATGCCTAAGGTGGGACTAGAACTCCCAATCTCCTAGCAATTGGCCCAGAGTCACCCAGCTTTCATGCCTAAGGTGGGACTAGAACTCCCAATCTCCTGGCGATTGGCCCAGAGCCACCCAGCTGGCTTTCATGTCTAAGGCAGGACTAGAATTCACAGTCTCCTCGTGTTTGACTCAAAGTCACACAGTGGGCTTTCACACTTAAGGCAGGACTAGAACTCACAATCTCCTGGTTTCAGCGCCTTAACCATTAAACCAAACTTTTATTTAAAAGACATAACGGGCTGATATTCTAATTTTTGCAAACTAACTCCGTTTCTTGATCTTTATCCTTATTTGAGAGGATGATGTTTCTTCTATAGATAATCCTTGACTAATGACCATTTGTTTAACGACTGATCAAAGCCACGGCGGTGCTGAGAAAGGTGATTTATGACCGGACCTCACAGTTATGACCATTCACATTCAGACGCATGTATTTATAATGGTTGCAGTATCCCAGGGTCACGTGATCCACCTTTGTGCCCTTCCCAGCAATGGGGGAAAATGATTCGCTTAATGACCAGTGATTCGCTTAACAACCATGAGAAAAAGGTCATAAAATCAGGTGCAACTCACTTAATGGCCATATCACTTAGCAATAGAAGTTTCAATCTCAATTGTGGTCATACACTGAGGACTCCCTGTATCCAGGGAGTGGGCCAGTGCCAGGTTTCACTGGATGCAGATAGTCCTTGACTTACAACAGTTCATTTAGTGACCATTCAAAGTTAAAACAGCACTAAAGAAAAGGGACTTATGTCCGTTTTTCACCCTTCAGCATCCCCATGGTCACGTGATCAAAATTGTTTGGCAACTGACTCGTACTTATGACGGTTGCAGTGTCACATGATCCCCTTTTGCGGCTGTCTGACAAACCAAGTCAATGGGGGAGCCCAGATTCCCTTAATAACCATGTGATTAACTTAACATCTGCAGGGATTCACATAACCAATGTGGGGAGGTCGTAAAATGGAGCAACTTAATAACTGCCTTACTTAGCAACAGAAATTTTGGGCTCAATTGTGGCCGTAATTTGAGGACTACCTATATACTATTTGGCACTTTTTCCTGATTGTTCCCTGTGGCTGTTGTTAGGGAAAAAACCAACAAAAAAATAGTTTTTCCGCATCAAATAAACTGGTTCCAGGAAGGACAGCTGTTTTCTAACAAATGTCTCACTTAACGACAGAAATTTGGGCTCAATTGTGGTCGCACGTTGAGGTCTACCTGCACTTAGTTAGGCAACAACGTGGGACAGGGAAAGGCACGGCTTCATTTGCTTAACAACCGTCGCAACATCATTAAACAATCGCTTAAGGACCGTCGTAAAATGAGGCACGACTCCCTTAAAAAAACAAACAAACCCTGGCTCAGCAATTAAAATGTTGGCCGTAAATCGAGGACTAGCCAATCAGGGGTCGCACAGCGCTGGCAATGGTGTTGTGGAATCGAGCCGATCGGGAAATTCGACCACGAAGATTCACCGAAGGGTGGTACAGGAAACGAAACCGCTTTGCTTAAACTGAGTTAATTCTCTAATATCTGGGTTTGGCTTCTATCAGAAATTATGAGTAATAATAATCCTCTGTCCTCTCTTAAGGCAGGTCTCCTCATGCACGGGGTGCGGTTGTGGAGGTGACACACACGGAGGATAATACATGTTTCATACCCACACCTGTGGCAAAGCAACACCTGCGCCATTGTCTTGGTAACAAAAGCAGGTGACCTACCTGTCTATTTAATTCTTAGCATCTCGTATCATCTGAGATCTAAGCCGGATCCAAGTGAGCCCTCGGCCTACGACCACAACTGAGCCCCAGGATTTACGTTGCTAAGTGAAAAATTCGTTAAGTGAGTCTTGCCTAGGGGTGAAATCCAGCAGGTTCTGGAGAACCGGTAGAGGAAATTTTAAGTAATTCGGAGAACCAGCAAATACCACCTCTGGCTGGCCCCAGAGTGGAATGGGAATGGGGATTTTGCAATATCCTTCCCCCAGAAGTGAGGAGGGAATGGGGATTTTGCAGTATCCTTCCTCTGGAGTAGGGTGGGAATGGAGATTTTGCAATATCCTTCCCCCAGGAGTGAGGAAGCAATGGAGATTTTGCAGTATCCTTCCCCCAGGAGTGAGGAGGGAATGGGGATTTTGCAGTATCCTTCCCCTGGAGTAGGGTGGGAATGGGGATTTTGCAATATCCTTCCCCTGGAGTAGGGTGGGAATGGGGATTTTGCAGTATCCTTCCCCTGGAGTAGGGTGGGAATGGGGATTTTGCAATATCCTTCCCCTGGAGTAGGGTGGGAATGGGGATTTTGCAATATCCTTCCCCCAGGAGTGAGGAGGGAATGGGGATTTTGCAGTATCCTTCCCCAGGAGTGAGGAGGGAATGGAGATTTTGCAATATCCTTCCCCCAGGAGTGAGGAGGGAATGGGGATTTTTAAAAAAAAATTGATTTATAAGCCGCCCTTCTCCGGAGACTCAGGGCGGTTTACAATGCGCTAAGCAATAGCCTTCATACTTTTGTATATTTTATACAAAGTCAGCTTATTGCCCCCACAATCTGGGTCCTCATTTCACCTACCTTAGAAAGGATGGAAGGCTGAGTCAACCTTGAGCCTGATGAGATTCGAACTTACAGTAATTGCAGGCAGCTGGTCTTAATCACAATGCTATCAGTCTGCTGAGTCACCAGAATTTTGCAGTATCCTTCTTCTGGAGTGGGGTGGGAATGGAGATTTTGCAATATTCTTCCCCTGACACGCCCACCATGCCACACCACGCCCACCAAGCCACGCCCACAGAACCGGTAGTAAAAAAAATTGGATTTCACCACTGGGTCTTGCCCCATTTTACAACTTTCCTCGCCAGTAAGTGAATCCCTGCAATTATTCAGCTAGAACCACGGTTGTTAAATGAATCTGGCTTCCCCATTGACTTTGCTTGTCGGGAGGTCGCAAAAGGGGATCACGTGACCCTTGGAACACGGCCACCGTCGCAAATACGAGTCAGTTGCCAAGCGACTGGATTTTGATCGCTAGACAATGGGGATGGCCGCAACGGTCACAAGTGTGAAAAACGGTCGTAAGTCATTTTTCTTTCAGTACTGTTGTAACTTTGAATGGTCACTAAATGAATTGTTATAAGTCGAGGACTATCTGTACATCCCTCCCTCTCCGAATTTGCTCTCAAACGGGAGAAAGGCGAGAAAACTCAAGTTTGCCAAGATGAATAAAACGCCCCTTAAACATCTGCGAAAAAAGCCTAAATTTGTTGGGTGGACGAGATGACTCACCTCTGGCAAGCTGCTATTGATGGTTTATTTTTAAACTGCAAAAATACTTAAAGTTCCTCCTGTTCAGTCTAGTGCAGGGATTGATTCTATCAAAGAAAAAGTTTATTTTTCCCCCCCTCAACATATGAGAAGGAAGTCTGGGATAGTGTAAGGCTGGAGAGCCTTGGGAAGGGGGGTTGGACTGGATGACCTCTGAGGTCCCTTTCAGCCCTACGTTTCTAGGTCTAGGTCTAAAAGCATGTGGAAGATGCGCGTGCATGCATGGGGGGGGGTGTCGCATGTCCGTGCCTGGGTGGCGTGGGGCGCGTGTATGCACAAGGGTGGGGGGGAAGCAGCACCGCTCCCCACAGCCCGTTTTTGGTCCCAGGGGGCTTCAGGGAGGCCTGCTAGGCCCAAAACGGGGCACAGAGGGGTCACACATGCATGTGCGGGGGGGGGGAGAATGCAGAGGGTTGCATACGCATATGCAGGAGGACGGAGCACGCGGGGGCATTGCATTATGGGTGGTCCGGTATGCTTTCGGCACCCAAGGAAAAAAAAGGTTAGCCATCACTGTTCTGTTCTGTTCTGTTCTGTTCGTTCCTTATTCCATTCCATTCCATATCCTGTTCTGTTCTATTCTTATTTCTTATTCTGTTCTGTTCTGTTCTATTCTGTTCTATGTTCCGTTCCAATCTATTTGCTATTCTATTTTCTGTTCCATTCCATTTCGTTCCGTTCCTGTTTATATATTTATTTTATTTATTTATTGGTTTGATTTATATGCCGCCCTTCTCCGGAGACTCAGGGCGGCTTACAATGTGTTAAGCAACAGCCTTCATACTTTTGTATATACCTGCTTAGTAGGGCTTTCGCCCCCCCAAGCGGTGTTCTTTTTTATACAAAGTCAGCTTATTGCCCCCACAATCCGGGTCCTCATTTTACCTACCTCGGAAGGATGGAAGGCTGAGTCAACCTTGAGCCTGGTAAGATTTGAACTCGCACTAATTGCAGGCAGCTGGCGCTACTTAACAGTGCTTTAGTCTGCTGCGCCACCAAGGCCACCAAGACTATTCTTATTCCTTATTCCAATGATGGCTAACCTTTTCCGGACCAGGTGGCCAAAGCATGTGTGCCCTGCCTCTTAGATGCAATGTGTGTGCATCCCACTCATGCATGCACCCCGCCCCCAAAAATCAATGCGCTCACAGCCCCCCACACATACACCCTCTCCCGTCGCCCACATGCGTGCCCACCCCCTGTGCATGGACCCCAGCACACCACCTGTGGCAGAGACCTGAAGACCAGCTGGCTGGCGGGAAGCATGCATGCATGCACGGTGGAGATGAACTGGGGCGACGGATCGTGTGCCCACAGAGAGGGTGCTGTGTGCCATGGATTTGCCATCATGGCTTTATCCCTATTCCCTTCTGTTCTGTTCTATTCCGTTCCAATCTACTAACTTTTTGCTCATGTTCTCTATGGTATTTGTTTATATAGTTCTTTCCAAGCGTCAATAAAAAAAACTAAAAGTGTGTTGAAACTGACACATGCTTCTCCCATCAAGTTCATTGTGCTCTTTCAGTAAGGTTAGAAGCATTTGGCATTTTACGGAGAGAAAACAATGCCTTCTCTTTACCTTTTAATATTTTATGCTTTTGCTATGCACCGTCTGTCCCTGCTCGGCTGCAAGGAAAATTATCTGATAGGGTAAACGTCCTGCCTCTTTAGCTGAATATTCTGGGGTTTTGGCAAATTGCAGAGGTCTTTTCAATGTTTGTTTATTATTTATTTATTTATTTATTTATTTATTTATTTATTTATTTAATTTGTATACCGCCCTACCGCCCTAGGACTCAGGGCGGTGAACAGCCATAAAATAAAACATATAGATACAAAATTTAAAATAGAGATATTATTATTATTATTATTATTATTATTTAATCTTTAGTGAGATTCACAGCTTTTGAGGCTGGTTAATAGCTCAGCAGCTCGAGTCCTAACCAAGGACCTAGGAACTGTTAAGGTATCGTTGGAGGATTATTATTATTATTATTATTATTATTATTATTATTATTTATTAATTATTTTCCTACCCAGTTTTACTCTGCATCTTCCATAGAGTACAAGTACAAGTAGACTTACAACCATCCATTTAGTGAATGTTTCAAGTTCCAACAATGCTGGAAAAAGTGATTCGTGACTGTATTTCACACTTACGACCGTTGCAGCATCCCTGTGGTCACGTGACTGAAATTTGGGCTTGGCAACTGGCCCAAAACTGTATTTATGAAGACATCTTCAGTTAAAATAGGGGGATGGATGGATGGATGGACTGGCCGATAGATTAGATAGATAGATAGATAGATAGATAGATAGATAGATAGATAGATAGACAGACAGACAGACAGACAGACAGACAGATATAGATAGATAGACAGAAATAGAGAGAGATAAATAGATAGAGATAGATGTAGAGACACAGAGAGAGATAAATAGATATAAAGAGAGGGAGAGATAAATAAATATATGGACAGACGGACAGACAGACAGATATAGATAGAAATAGAGAGATAAACAGATATATAGAGAGCAAGATAAATAGAGATAGATAGATAGATAAATAGATATATAGAAAGAAAGACAGATATAGATAGAAATCGAGTGATAAATAGATATATATAAATAGAGAGAGCGAGATAAATAGAGATAAATAGATAGATAGAGAGAGAGAGAGAGAGAGGAAGTTAATGAGGAAGCCAGATTCACTTAACAACGGTGTTACTAACTTAACAACTGCAAGGATTTACTTAACAACTGTGGCAAGAAAGCTCGTAAAGGGGCAAAACTCATTTAACAACGTTTTCGCTTAGTCACAGAAATTTGGCACCCCATTGTGGTCATAAGTTGAGGATTCCCTGTAAACTTTTGGTGATCTGGGAAACCTTATAATGGCCGTATAATGTAAACGGCGGCGCCAATAGTTTTTGCTATTTGCAGCCATTGCTTTTGTACTTTGTTTGGGTTCGTGATTGTAAACGCGAGCAAACAAATACACGGATTCTGTTGACAGGCAGCAGCTGTTGAATTTGTGAGGTTGCAGCTGAAATTCTTATTTTCTTGATTCCACCCCCATCCCTCCCCCACCCCCACTTTCCATGCCCCTCTTCAGTTGCAAAATTCACCCACTGGAGCTGAGCACAAGGAGATTGTGGATGTGTCTTTTGTGTGTGTGTGTGTGTGTGTGTGTGTGTGTGTGTGTGTGTGTGTGTCAGCCATCCCGCACAGCTAATTCCACCCTTTCAAGGCACACAACATTATCTTGTGCGCATGACATCCCAAAACTGCATCAAGAGTTACTACAGGTCAGAAATTCCCACACAGAGATGTCAGGCAGTCCCCGACTTACGACCACAACAGAGCCCCAAATTTCCATTGCTAAGCGGGGACATTTGTTAAGGGACATTTGTTCCAGTTTACAACTTTTCTCACTGCAGTTGTTAAGTGAATCCCTTGCAGTTGTTAAATGAGCCACATGGTTGTTGAGTGAATCCGGCTTCCCCATTGACTTATCAGAAGGTTGCAAAAAGGGGAATCACGTGATCCTGAGATACTGCGACCGTCATAAATACGAGCCGGGTGCCCAGCGTCTGAAATTTGATCACATGACCACAGGGTGGCCGCTACGGTCGTAAGTATGAAAAACTGTCAGAAGTTGCTTTTTGCAACTTCTGCCATTGTAACTTTGAATGGTCACTAAATGAACTGTTGTAAGTCAAGGATTACCTGTAATATAATGTTTTCGGCTTGCAAATACAGTCATTAATTTTCTAATGGCGTGTGTTTAGTAGGCAATTTACAAGCATTTATATATGAACCATTCAAAGTTACAATGAAAAAAAAAATGAAAGAAAGCAATTTATGACCAGTCCTCTCACTTACGGCCATTATGGTCATGTGATCAGTATTCAGGGACTTGGCGATGTATTTACGATGGTTTACAGGGTCACATGAACCCCTTTTGCGACCTTCCCAGCCGGCCTCCGACAAGTTCAGTCAATACGGGAACCCGGATTTGCTTAATGACGGTGCGATTCCTTTAACAACTGCTATGATTCGCTTAGCAACCTTGGCAAAGAAAGTTATAAAATCCGGTATGGCTCGTCTAGCTTAGTTATTAGGAATTCTGGTCCTAATATTGGGCGTAAATTGAGGACTGCCTGTCAAAAGACGAATCATTCTGATTTGGTGCGAAACAAGGAAGCCAAGAGAGAAAAGAACTAGGAGAAAGTCAAACATGGGAGATCAAATTAAAGTTTTTAACAAACTGGACAGCTTTTATACGGCACGACTTCCACTCCCATAATCCCCCAGGGGACATGCTTTAAGAAGGGTGGAGTCCAACTCCCAGAATCCTCCAGCCAGCATGCTTTAAGAGGGGAGGACAACAACTCCCAGAATCCCCCAGCCGGCATGCTTTAAGAGGGGAGGACTACAACTCCCAGAATCCCCCAGCCGGCACGCTTTAAGAGGGGAGGACTACAACTCCCAGAATCCCCTAGCCGGCATGCTTTAAGAGGGAAGGACTACAACTCCCAGAATTCCTCAATCAGTCATGCTACCTGGGGAATTCTGGGAGTTGAAGTCTGCACTTCTTAAAGTTCCCAAGTTTTGAGAAACATTGATTTACCTTAAGTTTCTTTTTGTTAATAGGAAGTTGCGACAGCATCATTAATCAGAATAAACAATTTTGGAGTGAGAAAATATTCGTTTTTGTAATTGCCTGCATTTAATTCTGCTGGTTCCTCTTCAAAATGTGATGTACACATTTTGCGAAGCCGTGAAAATTGCACGGGAAAATAACCCGAAAGAAGAGAAAACCTTATTTAACTGCCTTGAGGCACTTGGAATAGGACAAGTCAGATTTCCTCGAATGAGCTATTAGACACACTAATTGCATTTTATTTGCATTTTATAGCATTAGGATTCAGGTTGCCCTCCAGGCTCCCAGCTAATCGATCGGATGGCGCAGAAAGATTTAAACTGCCCAGACACTGTTCAGAAGTGAGGAAGATTGAGGAGAGCGGCGGGGGAAGGGAGGGAGAGGAGGAGGAGGAAGAGGAAGAGGAGGAGGAGGAGGAGGAGGAGGAGGAGGAGGAGGAGGAGGAGGAGGAGGAGGAGGACTATGGGGTCCTTGCCACTCTCTGAGCTTAGTGGTTTTCTTGCAGTTGTTTCATTACCCAATTAGGTAACATCATCATCTTCCTTTCCCTTTTCTTTCCTTCTTCTTTCTTTCTTTTTCTTTCTTTCTTTTTCTTTCTTTCTTTCCTTCCTTCCTCCCCCCTCCCTTCTTAGTTTTCTTCCTTCATTTTCCTCTCTCCTCCCTTCCTCCCTCCTCCTGTCTCCCCTCCCTTCTTTCCATCCTCCCTCCTTCCTTCTTTCTTGCCTTTCTCCTTCCTTCTTCCCTTCCTTTTTCCTCCTTCCCACCCTCCCCACTTTTTTCCTTCCTTTTCCTCCCTCTCCGTCCTTCTTCCCTCCCTTCCTTCCTCCCTCCCCTTGTCAGTTTTCTTCCTTTTTTCTCCCTCCCTTTTCTCCCTCTCCTTCCTTCCTTCCCTCCCTCCTTCCTTCCCTTTCTTCCTTCTTCTCTTCCTTTTTCCTCCTTCCCACCCTCCCCACTTTTTTCCTTCCTTTTCCTCCCTCTCCGTCCTTCCTCCCTCACTTCTTTCCTCCCTCCCCTTGTCACTGTTTTCTTCCTTCTTTTTTTTCCTTCCCTTCTTTTCTCCCTCTCCTTCCTTCCCTCCCTCCTTCCTTCCCTTTCTCCTTCCTTCTTCTCTTCCTTTTTCCTCCTTCCCACCCTCCCCACTTTTTTCCTTCCTTTTCCTCCCTCTCCGTCCTTCCTCCATTCCTTCCTTCCCTTGTCACTGTTTTCTTCCTTCTTTTTTCTCCCTCCCTTCTTTTCTCCCTCTCCTTCCTTCCTTCCCTCCCTCCTTCCTTCCCTTTCTCCTTCCTTCCCTTCCTCCTTCCTTCCCTCCCTCCATTCCTTCCCTTTCTCCTTCCTTCTCTTTCTTTTCCCTCCTTCCCACCCTCCCCACTTTTTTCCTTCCTTTTCCTCCCTCTCCATCCTTCTTCCCTCTCTTCTTCCCTCCCTCCCCTTGTCACTGTTTTCTTCCTTCTTTTTTCTCCCTCCCTTCTTTTCTCCCTCTCTTTCCTTCCTTCCCTCTCTCCTTCCCTTTCTTCTTCCTTCTTCTCTTCCTTTTTCCTCCTTCCCACCCTCCCCACTTTTTTCCTTTTCCTCCCTCTCCATCCTTCCTCCATTCCTCCCTCCCTCCCTTCTTCCCTCCCTCCCCTTGTCACTGTTTTCTTCCTTCTTTTTTCTCCCTCCCTTCTTTTTTCCCTCTCCTTCCTTCCTTCCCTTCTCCTTCCTTCCCTTTCTCCTTCCTTCTCTTCCTTTTTCCTCCTTCCCACCCTCCCCACTTTTTTCCTTCATTTTCCTCCCTCTCCGTCCTTCTTCCCTCCCTTCTTCCCTCCCTCCCCTTGTCACTGTTTTCTTCCTTCTTTTTTCTCCCTCCCTTCTTTTCTCCCTCTCCTTCCTTCCTTCCTTCCTTCCCTCCCTCCCTCCTTCCTTCCCTTTCTCCTTCCTTCCCTCCCTCCATTCCTCCTCCCTCCCTCCCCCCCCCGCGTACAAACACAGGGACACACAGTGCCAGTCACATGCCAGCAGGCACCTCCTGGCTGGCATCCCCTTGTCAACCTGGGCATCGATCCAAAGTCAAAGAGAAACACAAAACAAGGCAGCCGAAGGAATTGGCAAACCTCCTGCTCCAGAGTTGCAGTGGTAACAAACTCCCTTCTTTTCGCTTGCCACCTTCTCTTCCCAGGCCGACTCTTCAACGGCCGTAAGTGCGAGGACTGCTTGAAAGTTTCTTTTTTTTTCCAGTGCCGTTTGTGACGTCAAATAGACCGGTCGTAAGTCGAGGCCCTTTGTTCTTGCAAGGAATCCCATATTACACCACCCCCACCCCCCCACACACACCATTCACCCCATGAATCCCAGAAACGTTTTTGCACTGCGAAGCCTCCGTCACTAACCGAGTGGCAGCACAAAATTGATCTCCACGGAAACGGAAGCCAACAGATTTGCCCGGCCAGCAAATCCACACGACGTTAATCATTACACCCAGGGCAGTGATCGGTGATACCTGCTAATATTTGGCCTCAATTTCCAGCAGGTGGAAAGCAAAATATATATATATATATATATGTATCTAGGTCAGTGTTTCTCAACCTTGGAAGCTTGAAGATGGGTGGACTTCAACTCCCAGAATCCCCCAGCCAGCACAGCTGGCTGGGGGATTCTGGGAGTTGAAGTCCACCCATCTTCAAGCTTCCAAGGTTGAGAAACACTGATCTAGGTAGTCCTCGAGTTACAACCACAACTGAGCCCCAAATTTCCACTACTAAGCAAGACTGTTGTTAATTACGAGGGTTAATGAATCGGGTGAAATACAGATGGGTCTCGACTTACGATGACTATGGAGCCAAAATTTCTGTCGTTCAATGAGACATTTGTTAAATGAGTTGTGCCCCATTTTATGACCTCGCTTGCTGCGGTTGTTAAGTGAACCACTGCAGGTGTGAAGTTCGTCACACGGTCGCTAAGCGAATCTGGCTTCCCCATGGACTTTGCTGGTCAGAAGGTCGCAAAAGGGGATCACCAGGACACTGCGACCGTCGTAAAATACGAGTCAGTGGCCAAGCATCTGCATTTTGATCACATGAAAACGTGGATGCTGCAGCGGTTGTTAAGTGTGAAAAATAAGTCACTTTTTCAGTGCTGTTGTAACTTTAAATGGTCACTAAACGAATGGTTGTAAGTCAAGGACTTCCTGTATTCTTGATACACACAGAACAGCCTCTCTCATAGCAAGGGAGATTTTTTCCTAATTTTTCCATCTCTCCCCTTTCTAGGTGTGCAAAGTGCAAATACGGACAGCCATTTAGACTTCCAAAGATACTTCGACACATGCTCACTTTTATTTTCACACAAAACTCCCCAGACCCATTTAGCTCCAAGGGGCAGATG
>NC_142066.1:156770716-156855716 GCF_059756535.1 Pantherophis guttatus | reverse complement strand
CCAAGTTGATAGGGAAGCCAGCTTTACTTAACAACCGTGTTACTAACAAGGGAAGAAGAAAAAGAGGGAGCTAAGAGAAAAAAAGCAAGGAGGAAGAGAAAGTGGGAAGGAGGGAAGGAAGGAGGGAACCACCACAGGGATTCACTTAACAACGGTGGCAAGAAAGGTCGTAGAGTGGGTCAAAACCCACTTAAGAAATGTCTCGCTTAGCAACGGAAATTTTGGGCTCCATTGTGGTCGAGGACTACCGGCAGTCACCATTGTAGAATGGCTCTCTCTTGCCTGCCGCTCTCCAAAATAGATTACCCAATAGTCCTCGAATTACGACCTTTCATTCTATAATTGTTCAAAGCTACAAAAACTCTGAAAAAAAGGAAGTTATGACCAGTCCTCACACTTATGACTGTTGCAGCAGCCTCATAGCCACATTATCTCAAAATTCAGGTGCTTGGCAACAGGCATGTACTTATGACGGTCGTAGCATTATGCGACTTTCCCAACTGGCTTCTGACAAGTCAATGGGGGAAGCCAGATTTGCTTAACGACCACATGCCTCACTTAACACCTGCAGCGATTTGCTTGACAACTGTGGCAAAAAAAGGTAGTAAAATTGGGTGTGGCTCGCTTAACAACCAGCTTGCTTAGCAGTGCAAATGTTGGGTTTACGACAGTGGTCATAAGTCGAGGACCACCTGCAGAAGCAGCTAAACGTATTGCAAAGCTCAGCTCTGACTTCCGATTTTTGCCCCCTTGCAAAAACCTTCGGTGGCCTCAAAGCCATTGCAAATCTTTCGGGGCCCAAGCAAAAGTCAGGCAGGTGATGTTGTCGTTGCGAGCAGCTTCTTCCTCTGTGCAAAATGCAAAGAGGAAGTAGGTGGAGACAGGGGCTGCTTTGCATGCAAAGCTTTGCACCTTTCTCCTTAAAATTAAAAATAAAACAAAATTGCAGATTTTCCCTTCATGCACTTGACATTTAAAAAAAAACAAAAAACACACAACTTAATTAACTAGATTAGTATGCTGCGACTTCCTGAGACTTGCTGCAGTGAAAATGACAAAAAGAAGAATTTTTTCACTCCGTTCCTGGTGGCCTGTTTTCTCCCCCCCCTCCTTTTTTTTTCCGGTACAGGGGAAAACAAAGATCTTGTTGTAAAGATAAATTTTGCCCAACAGCAGGGCCACTGGCCAAAAGAATGGAGGGGGGAAGGAGGGAGGGTGAATCCGGCAAACACCGATGCCGGAGAATGGCTGCAAAAAATACTCAATGTTTGCAAGTGGTTGCAACCATTTGCTAGACAAGGGGGAGGGAGGCAATTTTGGGGGGAAATTATTTCGTAATTGCCATTTGCTAGAAGGATGTATGGTCTTCAGCTTCCAGAATTCCCCTGCTGGCATGCTTTAAGAGGGAGGGACTTCAACTCCCAGAATCCTCTAGTCTGCATGCTTTAGGATGGATAGACTTCAACTCCCAGAATTCCCCAGCCTGCATGCTTTAAGAGGGAGGGACTTCAACTCCCAGAATTCCCCAGCCTGCATGCTTTAAGATGGATAGACTTCAATTCCCAGAATCCCCAGCCTGCAATGCTTTAAGAGAGGCGGACTTCAACTCCCAGAATTCTCTAGTTAGCTCTGGAATAAAACTCATTGCCAAACCAGTTAACAATCTCTAAGGATTCAGGCTGCTTGTCCTCTCGTCAAAGATAAACAGAGATATTGAAAATAATGTAGACATATATTAATTTTAACTAAGAGTCTGATGTATTTTTTTACTTCAATGTGCACCGAAGAAAGTCGGAAGTAGTTCTTTCTCCATTTCTCATTCTTTCTTTTCCTCTTCCTTTTTTGCAGTTTCACTTTTTCCCTTTTTCGTTTTTCGTATCTGTTTCTCTGTTTCTCTTTTAACTTTGTATTTTTTTTTAAAAAAAAAAACCCAATAAAGTTATCTAAATAGCAGCCTCCATTCCAGCAAGGTGATCCTCCATAGCAGAGAGAGAATTGGGGCTCCTCGAGTTACATCCATTAGTCACCATTCAAGGTTACCATGGCACTAAAAAAGTGACTATATGACCATTTTTCACACTTATGACCGTTGCAGCATCGCCATGGCCACGTGATCAGAATTCAGATGCTTGGCAACTGATTTGTTGTTTTTAATGTTTTCATTGGCTGAGTCTTAGCAGATTAATCTGATTATCTTTTATTTTTTGATTGGGTAACACCCAGAGTTCATTGAAAGATGAGGCAGGTTATATAAATATTTTAAATAAATAAAATGAGACAAAGCAGCCTGAAGGTTAAGACTCCCCAAATACAGGTAGCCCTTGATTTACAATAATTCATTTAGGGACCATTTGAAGTTACAACAGTAGTGAAAAAAGGAACTTATGACCGTTTTTCACACTTACGACCATTGCAGCATCCCCATGGTCTTGTAATCCAAATTCAGGCGCTTGGCAACTGACTCATTCTTACGACAGTTGCTGTGTCCGTGATCTCCTTTTGCGACCTTCTGACAAGCAAAGTCAACGGGGAAGCCAGATTCGCTTAACAACCGTGTGACTCACTTAACAACTGCAATGATTTGCTTAATGACCGTGGCAAGAAAGGTTGTAAAATCAGGCACGACTGACTTAACAACTGTCTCGCTTAGCAACAGAAATTCTGGGCTCCACTGTTCTCGTAATTTGAGGACTATCTATAGTTAGATTAAATGATGTGGAGATACATAGCTGGTCCTCACTAAACGACCACAATTAGGGGCTGTAACGTGAGGACTACCTGTATTGAGAAAGTTTGGTACAGTTTTCCTTGATTGTGGACTTAATTTTTGATGATCACCTGCCAAGGATCTAATAAAATTCAACTCTTCTAAGATTTGGACGATCACCAAGGTCCTCGCCAAGTTATAGGTGCTCCATCACGCGAGGATTTTAAGAAGAGATGGGACAGCCATTTGTCCGGAATGATCTGGGACTCCTGCATGAGCAGGGGGTTGGACTAGAAGACCTCCAAGGTCCCTCCCAGCTCTGTCATTGCATGATTCTGTAAACGTGTCCTGCTCGAGCAGAGGGCTGGACTAGATGACCTCCAGGTTCCCTTCCAATTCTGTTAGACTAAATTCCTCATTTGTCCTTCCACAGACAGCGAAAACTTAGCCCTTCTTTTTTAATCATGGTGTCCCACCCACCAAAAAGCTTGAGGATCAATCAAGGTGAAGAGACCTCCGTGGACCCATCTCAAAACAATGTCCGAGTTTCTCTAAATGGGGAATGCAAAATGTTTCCCAGAAGTTTGGAACTGTAGTATCTTCCCTGCCCTTCGGAAAGGGCACTGGGTCATCCTGATATCGATCAGAGTAAAGTGGCCACCTATTTGTAAAGGCTAAGTAAGGATAATCTCTGTTCCCAGGAGGCTCCACAGTGGTGAAGTCATTAATTTCTATAGGCAAGGACCTTCCTTCCTTCCTTCCTTCCTTCCTTCCTTCCTTCCTTCCTTCCTTCTCTCTCCTTCCTTTCACTCTTCTTTTCCTCCTTCCTTTTTCCTCCTTTTTCTTCCTTCCTTCCCTTTTTCTTCCTTCCTTTTCTTTCCTTCCTTCCTTTTCTCCTTTTTCTCTTTCCTTGTTTTTTCTTTTCTTTCTCCTCCCTCCCTCCCTCCTTCCCTCCCCTCCCTTCTTTCTCTTCTTCCTTGCTTCTTTTTCTCCTTCCTTCCCTCCTGTCCTCCCTCCTCCCTTCTGCTCGTTCCTTCCTTCTTTTTCTTTTGCTCCTTCCCACCTTCCTTCCCTTTTCTCTCCTTTCTCCTTCCCTCCTTCCTTCCCTCCTTCCCACTTTCTCTTCCTCCTTGCTTTTTTTCCTCTTAGCTCCCTCTTTTTCTTCTTCCCTTGTTCCCTGCCCTCCCCTCTCCTTCCTTCCCTCCTTTCCTCCCTTCCTTTCTCCTTTATTTAGAATTTACCCCCGTTTTCAAACAGACTTCTTTGGCCAGACAATTCGATAATATTATTCCTCTTCGTTATTCCTAGGTCACGCAACAGTATTATTACTCATACGCAAGTGAGCGGTGCAAAGAGTCCCAGGGCACGGCTGCCCAATTTAAGTATTAAAGAAATAAGATAAAAGGAATAAAGTAAATCAGCCCCATAGCTGCCTCCCACACAAGCCCACACAGACCCAGCCAAAACAACCGAAGCGTTTGGCACTTCTTTCCTCTCCCCCACTTCAGTTTGAAGCTTCAATTTCAACACATTCCTTGGCCTTATCTCTGGCCACCTCCCTTGCCTTGGCAACCTTGAGGTCCCTCGGACTACAACCCCCATGGGCCACAACCTCAGTAGAGCAACAGTGCCAGGAAGGCCGGCCGAGGCGAACGCACTGCCCCAAACAGACGACAAGTGAAGATGAAAGGATGGGTCTCCTTGCAGAGATCCTGCTCAATTAAAAAAACAACATTTTTTTCCCCTTAATAAACCTGCACTTTGCAAGATTTCCAACCCAAATTCCCCTGAAAGCTGCGGTTCTTTATTTTTTGGGATGCGGGGGGGTAAGGTTGTCTCCTCCGTTGTACCCTCCAACCTGGTATGATTTTGGAAAAGGTTCTTGCAAACACTGCTCAACCTCTGTTTCTTTTTGCAACCTTTGGCAAACAAGAACTGGGAGGGGGGATTGGAGAGGCTGACACACAGGCGGAGAGGTGGGGGGGGGAAGGAGCTAGGGAATTCATTGGCGGAGGCATCAAACCCCCCCCCCCAGCTTTCAAAGGATTTTGCAGGAAGGAGGAAAAAGGGAAAAAAGAGAATTGACCCAGCTCTTTATCTCTGGAGAGAGAGAGAGAAAGAAAGAGAGAGAGGGAGGGAGGGAGAGAAACAGAAAGAAATGAGAGAAGGAGAAGGAAGGAAGGAAAATAAAAGGAGAGAAAGACAAGAGAGGAAAAGAGAAAAAGAAAGAAAGAAGGAAGGCAAGAAAAGATTCAGAGAAAGAAAGAAAAAAATAAAAGGAGAAAGAAAGAAAGAGGAGAGAGGAAAAGAAAAAGAGAAAAAGAAAGAAGGAAGAAAGGAAAGAAAAGATTCAGAGAAAGAAAGGAAAAAGGAAATAAAAGGAGAAAGAAAGAAAGAGGAGACAGGAAAAGAGAAAGAGAAAAAGAAAGAAAGGAGGAAGAAAGGAAAGAAAAGATTCAGAGAAAGAAAGGAAAAAGGAAAAAGAAAATAAAAGGAGAAAGAAAGATAGAGGAGAGAGGAAAAGAGAGGCAGAGTGACAGAGATAGGAATAAAAAAGTGAAAGTGAGAGAAAGAGAGGGAAGAAAGATAGCTGGGGAGAGAGGGAGAAAGGAATGGCAGAGGTAGGAAAAGAAAAGGAGTGAAAAGATAAAGAGTAAAAGAGAGACAGAAAGAAAAAAGTGAGAGAGGAGAGACAGAGAGAGAGGAAGGGAGGAAGGAAGGAAGGGACAGTGAGAAAGGGAGAGAGAGAGAGAGAGAGAGAGAGAGAAGGAGAAGAAAGGCACCCAGCTCTCTTTCATTTGCAAAACAAACTGTAAATATCCTGAAATCACGGAAGTGAGCTGAAGGTCATAAAAAAAAAAAATACCCGCCCTCATTTCCTTCACAATCAGCACACATTCAGGATCAAAAATTCAGTATATTATATACAGGTTTTCTGGGTATATTCTCCTGCCCTTTTGCTCTGGAGGGGAAAAAAAAAAGAAAACACATACAATGCTCATTTTTACCACTTCCCCTCTCCCACCCCCCCAAAAAAACCCCACAGCACCAGGTAGACACAGGTGGGGGAGAGGATGAGGCTCCCAAAAATCATACATTATTTTCCCCCTCCGTCCCCCCAGCTTTTTAGCTTTTGGTCTCAGCCTCCTGCAGAAAGTAGTTTCTAGCCCCCCCTCCCCCAAGAAACTAACAAACTCGCATGAAAAGACAAGGTGGGAAGTGCGAAGACACAATAATAGTGCGATTGTCAACACAATAAACGATTCCTCCCTCTGCTTTGCTCATTTTTTTTTTTATTTTTTTGCCAGGAAAGAAAGCAGATAGGAGGGAAATAAAGAAAGGATTTTTAAGAAGGTGGTGGTGAGGGGGGGGGGAACAGGCCCAAGATGTAGCCAGGGAATTTCCCCTCCCCCAACCCATTTGACTCCCTTTAATAGAATAGCATAGCATCAAAGGGCCGGAAGGAACCCTAGAGGTCCTCTAGTCCAACCCTGTGCCCTTCCCTTGATATGTTGCGGAGTGCTATACCCTACTCCTTCCACTTTCTGAACCAACCCTGGTGGGGGGGGGGCAGGCGAGAGATCTTGCAAAAAGGAGAGGGAAGGACGAGATGACAACAGACCCCATCGTCCCCAGCCATCCTGGGGAAGAATGGGAATTGGAGTCCAGGCCCCAAAGCAAGGGGAAGGTTTTGATCAGCTCAAGTGTGGAGGCTTGCAAGCGATTGTGAGGATGGAGGGAGGGAGGGAGGGACAATCTGTGTTTATTATTTATTAGATATTTATCAGGGTTTACAGCTGCCTGCGGTCTCTAATAAATGCCTGAGGAAGGGAATTAGAGAAAGGAGGAGAAGATTAAAGAAGGCAGAGAAGATAGGGAAGAATATCAAAGGGGTTTTTTAGGGGGGGAAGCAAGGAGGGGAGGAGATGGGGGGGGGAGTCCCAGGACCCCAGAAGGGAAGAGGGGGGAGAGCAGAGAGGCACAGGGGTGTCACAGAAATCCTGGTTTCAATTCAAGCTCTCTTTTGGGAATGGGAAAGGGTGATTCAGGGCAGGCCAAGCCTACGTTACAGGGTTGGTGTATGGGGGGGGAAGGGGTCACGTTAAGAGAGACCCCCCCCAATGTCACGTGAGTGGAGGAAAGACAGGCAGCCTCTTGTGAAGGAGAGAAAGGGGGAGAGAGGGAGGGAGGGAGGGAGAGGAAGAAAAGGGGCAAGTTTGGAAAGGACTACAAAGCTCCTCAGCCTCAGCCTGATAGGAAGGGGAGGCTCTGGGCCACCTGGTGAGGGAGGGAAGGATGCAGGCAGGCTGGGAGGGAGGCAAGAGGGACCCCAGGGAGCAGGGCTGGGGGCAGGAAGAGGTGGAGCAGGTGGAAGAGGATGTGGAGCTCACCTGACAGGTGTGCCGGCTAAGTTATAAGAAATACCTGGTCCCCCCCTCCCAGAATAGACAGGTAACTGATATTCCCAGGTGGGGGGAGATAAGGAGGAGGGGGAGGAGGATGGAAGAAGGAGAGAAAGAAGAAGTAAAGAGGAAAGAAGGTGGGGGAGAAGGTGAGGAGGTGACAGAGAAGAAGGAAAAGAAGAGGAGGCAGAGGAGGATGGGGAAGTAGAAAGGAAGAGGAGAAGGAGGAAACAAAGGAGGAAGTGGAAGCAGAGGAGAAAGAAGAGGGAAGGAGAAAGAGGAAGAAGAGGAGGAAGGGGAAGAGGAGAAGAAGGAGGAAGAAAAAAAGGATGAAGAGGAGGCAGAGGAGAAGAAATGGGAAGTGAAGGAAGGAGGAAGAGGAAAGGGAAGAGGGGAGGAGGAAGAAAAGGAGGAAGGGGAAGAGGAAGGAAAAGGAAACAAAGGAGGAAGAGGAAGCAGAGGAGAAAGAAGAAGAAAGGGGAAGGAGAAAGAAGAGGGAAGGAGAAAGAGGAAGAAGAGAAGGGGAAGAAGGAAAAGGAGGAAAATAAGGAGGAAGTGGAGGCAGAGGAGAAGGAACGGGAAGAGTTGGAAGGAGGAAGAAAAGGAGGAAGAGGAAGGAGAAGGAAACGGAGGAGAAAGAGGAAGAAGAGGAGAAGAGGAAGGAGGAAAAGGAGGAAAATAAGGAGGAAGAGGAGGCAGAGGAGAAGGAACGGGAAGAGTAGGAAGGAGGAAGAAAAGGAGGAAGGGGAAGAGAAAGGAGGAAGAGAACCCAGCACCAAGTAAGGCAACCTCCACCACTCCCGATCCAAGCAACCGCAGAGGCGCGCCCTCCTCCCGTCTCCCCCACCGGACTCCCTTCCTTCCCACGATCCCTTTCCAACCCCGCGTGTCAGACCAACTCCCTCCCTCCCTCCCTCCCTCCCCCCCACGACCCCCTCCCCAATCCCAGCCCCTCCGCAGGTGAGGCTGCAGCAGGTGAGGCGAGGCCGAGAGCCGAGAGCTCACCTTGGCGAAGTAGAGCATCCACAGCTCGTAGAGCCGCTCCTTGGAAGCCATCGCGGACCGCGCTCTCCACGCAAGGCTCGGTCGCGCTCGGTCGCTCTAACCCCGGCCAGGCAGCGCTGCCGGCCGCCCTTCCTTCGCCATGCCACCGACGGCTCCACGATTCGGGCTGCGCTGCGCTGAGCTCCGGAGCTGCTGCTGCTGCCCAGCCTCGCTCGCTCGCTCCTCCTCCGACGCCGCCTGATTCGCAGCCCGGCCGGGCTCCGGGGAGGCGCAGCGGGCGGAGCGCAGGTGCGCCCCTCGGCCGACCCGCTGCTCCGCCCGCGTTCGCACGACCCTCCTCCGCCGGGGAGGCTGCCTCGCGCGCAGGTGCCTTTGTTTCCCCGGGAGGACGCGTGACGAGAAGCCGCGGCGCGTTGTGTGCGAAGGGAGGCGCCTTCCGGGTTCCACCTGTTTGTGGGAATGCAATGATCCGGGGTGCGGGTTTGGGTGGGGTGAGGGGGGAGACTTGGGAAGAAAAGTATCCGCATTATGGAAATATTGCAATGTGATTTTGGTTTTTTTTATTAGGTTTTTTTTTTAGAGTTAGAGGTGCATAAGGTGTTGTGTGAAAGGATGAATCTCCCGGGTTCGGCTTGTTGTGTGAATGCAGCTCTCCAGGGTTAGGGGCGGCTATGAGGAGAGGGACTCCCATTATCCACACACTGTAACGTTCCAAGCTTGCAAAATTGTTTGAGAGGCATTGTGTGAAAGGATGAATCTCCTGGGTTCCACTCCTTGTGTGAATGCAACTCCCTGGATGGGTAGGTTTGGACTAGGAGGACAAAGAGACCCCCATTATGGAAATACTGTAAAGTTTCAGGCTTGCAAATGCAACCTTTTAACCATTTAAGGGCTAGATGAATCTTCTGAGTTCTGCTTGCTGTGTGAATGCAGCTCTCCAAGGCTGCAGGTTTGGGCTAAGAGGAGACCCATTCCCCATTATCAAAATACTGTCATGTTTTAGGCTTGCAAACACAAAGTGATTTATTGTTTAAGGGTTAGGGACGTGGGGTTTTGTGTAAAAAAAAAAAAAAGCCTCTTCCAGGTTCCACCTGTTGTGTGAATGCAACTCTCTCTGGGTGTGCAAGTTTGGGCTGGGTGAAGAGGGACCCCCTTTATTGAAATAATGTTAAGATTTCAGGCTTGCATTTTTTTTTTCAGATTAACAGAGTTGGAAGGGACCTTGTAGGTCATCTAGTCTAACCCCCCCCATCCTGCTGCTTAGCTTTCTCCGTGCGAGATGGTCTCAGATTGACCTGGTTTCTCCCACTGAGATACGAGCCATAAAACGAACCTTTGTCTTCACCAATTTGTGTCTGCGGTCATTTGTCATTTAAGGGTTAAGGGCGCAGGGCATTGTGGGAAAGGATGCATTTTTCTGGGTTCCATTTGTTGTGTGAATGCAACTAGGAAGGGATGCAGGTAGGAAGGACCCTGAATTCTCAGCAGCGCCTGGCAGGGTTTCAGGCTTGGAAATGCAGCCATTAATCTTTGAAGGGTTGGGGGGGTTACACCTGTTGGATCCCACTTTGTTCACACAACTTTCCTCTCCGAGGGAACTTCACAAGATTCTTTGTGAGTCCATTGTCCATTCCACAAGACCCTCTAGGTGAGAAATGCCCCTCTCTGGCTCAGGTGTCTTTGTTGTCCCTCTCTGGCCGGGAGACCCCAGTACCGAAAGACATAGAGCGTTGTGCGAAGGGACCCATCTTCCAGGTTCCTCCTGTTGGGTGAATGCGACTTACCTGGGGGTGCAGGTTTGGGCTAGGAAGACAGGTGCTCCCATTATGGAAATAATATAAAGTTTCAAAGTTTGCAAACATAACCTTTAATCTTTTAAGGTTAGGGTTAGGGTGCACCAGCCGGATCCCACTTTGTCCGTTCATACGATCCAAAAGATGGGTGTTTCTGCTGAGGTGCCTTTGTTTTCCTGGCTAAGTGAATGCACAACATAGGTCATTGTGTGAATCGTGGAATCATAGGTCTGGAAGGGGCCTCGGAGGTCCTCTAGTCCAGCCCCCTGCTTGAGCAGGAGACCTTATAACCGTGATGGCACACGGAACCATATCTCTGGGCACGCGAGTGTTGCCCTAGCTCAGCTCCAACGCACATGTGCACACCAACCAGCTGATTTTCAGGCCTCCCAGGCCCACCGGAAGTCAGGAAATGGGCTGTTTTCGTCCTCCCCAGGCTCCAAGAAAGCATCTGGTGCCTGGGGAGGGCCACAGGTGGCACACGGAACCATATCTCTGGGCACGCGAGTGTTGCCCTAGCTCAGCTCCAACGCACATGTGCACACCAACCAGCTGATTTTCAGGCCTCCCAGGCCCACCGGAAGTCAGGAAATGGGCTGTTTTCGTCCTCCACAGGCTCCAAGAAAGCATCTGGCGCCTGGGGAGGGCAAAAAACAAGCCTACTGGGCTCACCAGTAACTTTTTTGCTGTTGCGTGCCAAAAGCGGGGGAGCGCAGGGGAGTCATGCACACATGCGTGCAGGGCATTGAATTATGGGTGTGGCCACGCACGCACGCGACCCCCCTGCACTTCCCCCGCTTTGGGTACGTGACGGCAAAAAGGTTAGCCATCACTGCCTTATAACATCCTGGTCAATTAGTTGTCCAATTTTTTCTTGAAAACCTTCAGCGATGGATCACCCACAATTCCATGGATTAATTGCATCTTCTGGGTGCCGTCTGTTGTGTGAATGCAACTATTCGAGGGTTCAGGGTTGGGCTAGGAGGAGAGGGACCCCAATATTTCAGCACCCGGAAGGGTTGGGGTGGAAGCCGGGGTGTCCTCCAAGCTTTCCTGAGATGGGAATTGAAACATCAAGAAAGATATGTAGAAATACAGATGTTTTCAACTTACGGCCGCAATGGAGCCCAAAATTTCCATCGCTAAGGCCAAGACACTTGTTAACTGAGTTTTGCCCCATTTTATGACCTTCCTTACCACAGTTGTTAAGTGAATCACAACTGTTGTAAAGTTAATAACACAGTTGTGGCACGAATCTGGCTTCTTCGAACTAAATGCAGTTTGCATCATGAGGTGGGTTCAAGATTTAGCATGAATTTCACTTAGGACCACAATTGAAAGAGGAATTTCTGTTGCTAAGCGAGGCAGTTGCTAAATGAGTCACACCCAATATTTGGCCTTTTTTTTCCTTTTTTTGCCATGGTTGTTAAGCGGATAAGTCGGTTGTTAAGTGAATCTGGCTTTTCCATTGATTTTTGTTAGTCAGGTCACCAAAGGGGATTGCATGACCCCAGGACCTTGCAGGCATCATAAATATGAGCCAATTGCCAAGCCTCTCATTTTAATAATGTGGGGTTGCTGCAACGGTTGTGTGAAAAATGATCATAAGTCACTTTTTTCAGTGCCGATATAACTTTGAATGGTCACTAAACGAACTGTTGTAAGTCAAGGACTACCTGTACATGACATGGGAGTAGGGACAATCCTAATGTGTTCCTGTTAAAACAATTAGAGCAGGGTCTTTCAAATGGGTGGACTTCAACTCCCAGAATTCCCCAGCCAACAAGTTTGAAGATGGATGGACTTCAAGTCCCAGAATTCCCCAGCCAACAAGTTTGAAAATAGATGGACTTCAACTCCCAGAATTCCCTAGCCAACAAGTTTGAAGATGGATGGACTTCAACTCCCAGAATTCCCCCGCCAACAAGTTTGAAGATGGATGGACTTCAACTCCCAGAATTCCCCAGCCAACAAGTTTGAAGATGGATGGACTTCAACTCCCAGAATTCCCTAGCCAACAAGTTTGAAGATGGATGGACTTCAAGTCCCAGAATTCCCCAGCCAACAAGTTTGAAGATGGATGGACTTCAACTCCCAGAATTCCCCAGCCAACAAGTTTGAAGATGGATGGACTTCAAGTCCCAGAATTCCCTAGCCAACAAGTTTGAAGATGGATGGACTTCAAGTCCCAGAATTCCCCAGCCAACAAGTTTGAAGATGGATGGACTTCAACTCCCAGAATTCCCCAGCCAGCATGGCTGGCTGGGGAATTCTGGGAGTTGAAGTCCACCCATCTTAAACTGGCCAAGCTGGGGGAAAAAAAAACATAGGCTGAAGTCTCTGTTCCACAGCCATCACCCATTATACAGCCTTCCCGCACTCTGCCTATGCTCAGAGGACTCTGCCTCAGACCCATTCTGAACGTTTCCCTCCTCCCTGCAAACTTCCACGCCTCGAGCGATGCGCTCGGCGCTCGGCTGGCCGCCCCTGGCGTCATCGATCGGCGACTCTGATCTCGTTCGGCGCGGCCGGCACGCGCGTTACATCAACCCCTCCCGGCGCGCGTGCGCAGTAGGCCCGAAGATGGCGTCCGAAGGCGGCGGTTTGCAGGAAGAGGCGCTGCGGCGAAGGGAGCGGCTGAAGGCGCTGAGGGAACGCACCGGGGCGAGCAAGAAGGTAAGACGGGCCGGGAGCCGCCTCGAAGGGCCGGATGGCGGCTTTGGAGGCTCAGCCGGCCTGAGGGGGTGGGAGGGGGGAAAGTCCTGTGGCGGGAACATGCTCGGAGGTGACGTCACAGCGACGTCACTCGCGCATGCGTGTTACCAAACGGGGACTACAAAGCCCATCCCCGTGGCAGGCCCTCCGCCCCGTCTTCCTTGTGCTGTATCCGCCGTTTGCATCCTCTTCTTTGGGCCGGGAAAGCGATACCCGCCACCCCCCCCCGGGGTTAGGGACTACAAAGCCCATCGTCCCCTGGCCTACATGGCAGCGAGGTCTCCCTTTAGGTTGTGGTTTAGGTTTTTTAAAATAATCATTATTAGGTGTTTTTCACTTAACGGCTGCAGTGATTCGCTTAACAACCACGGCGGCGTGATTCGCTTAGCAACCGCCTTGCTTAGCGACAGGAACCCTGGTCCTAAGTGGAGGAATCCCTACAGCTGAGCTAAGCCAACAGCTTTTTTTTTAAACTTCGTCACCTTCAGATAGGTGGGGTTCAACTCCCAGAGTCCCCCAGCCACTTATTTTTGCAGTGATCTTCACGTTAAGCGAACACTGCCGTCGTTAAACAGATCCATGGTCTGCAATGATGTGGTCTTTTTGCCAGAAAATGGAAGTACAGATAGTCCTCGGCTTAACAACGGTTCATTCAGTGACCATTCAAAGCTACGACGCTGAAAGAAGTGACTTACGACCATTGCGGCCCGCCCCCCCGGGTCACATGATCAAAATTCAGATACTTGGCAATCGACTCGAATTTATGACGGCCTCACAGTGTCCCAAGGTCACGTGATCCCCTTTTGCAACCTTCTAACAAGCAAAGTATGTGGGGAAGCCAGATTAACAACCATGTTACTTCACAACTGCCATGATTTGCTTACCAAATGGGGTAAAAAAGATCGTAAAACAGGGCAAAATCTATTTAACAACTGTCTTAATTAGCACCAGAAAATTTTGGACTCAATTGTGATTTTAAAATCAAGGATTACCTTATTATTTCAACTCTGATATACTTTGTCTATTTTACAGGTAGTCCTCAGTTTACAATCCTTTGTTTAGTGACTGTTCGAAGTTACAGTGGCACTGAAAAAACCGACTTATGATTGTTCTTCACACTTACGACCGTTGCAGCATCCCCATGGTCACGGGATCAAAATTCACATGCTTGGCAACTGACTCATAGTTATGACGGTTGCAGAGTCCCGGGGTCATGAGTTCGACTTTTGCAACCTTCCGACAACAAAGTCAATGGAGAAACCGGATTAACAACCATGTTACTTAAACAACTGCAGTGATTCGCTTAACAGCTGTGGCAAGAACGGTCATAAAATGGAGCAAAATTCACTGTCTCACTTGGCAGTGGAAATTTTTGGGTTCATTTGTGGTTGTGACTTCGAATGATCATTAAGTGAGGACTACTAAATGATGCAAGCCCCTGTCTGTCTTTCTTTTTGTGACCGAATATCAGACCTAAAGGAATGTGGTTTGCTTTGGGTCGTTGCAAAACAATTTGTCAGTTGTCAAACCCTGACATCCGTGCCCTGAACAATCTACCTTCCCCGCTCTGTTTGTGTTTCCTGAAATCGATCCAAAACTTTACTAGGCAAACTGTTAAATAAACCATGAACGGGGGGGAAGGTGGTTTATCTCAACAGGTCAGCCCAACGGATCTGTTTACGCTTAACATGGATAATTCATAGCATCCCGGCTTCTGATGCGCACGGGAGTAAGGAACATGTTGGCTAATCCTTGAATCTTACCAACTTTCCTGAAGAGACAAACTAGATCGGTGCAGACAACAAACAACACCTGGGACATCTGAATTAGGCACGAATAAATTTTGAATTGTGTGGAATTTCCTTCCACATCTTTGAACAGAATGCAGTTTGGATCTTCAAGTGGGTTGAAGATTCGGCATGGATTTTAATTCAGGAAGTCCTTATCTTACGACCACAATTGAGACAAGAATTCCAGTTAAGTGAGGCAGTTGTTCAATGAGTCACATCCATTTTTTTTACTCCTTTTTTTTTTGCCATGGTGGTTAACCAAATGGCTGCGGTTAATAAATTGGTTGTTAAGTGAATCTGACTTCCCCCTTGACTTTGTTTGTCAGAAGGTCGCAAAAGAGGATCACGTGACCCCAGGACACTAAATATCAATCAGTTGCCAAATGTCTGGATTTTGATCACGTGACTACGGGAATGAAGCGATGGTTGTAAGTGTGAGGACTGATCATAAGTCACTTTTCTCAGTTCTGCTGTAACTTCAAATGGTCGCTAAGCAAATAGTTGTAGGTTGAGGACTACCTATAAAGACCCTCTCGAGGCAACTTGGATTCCTGATGATTAAACAGACATATCCGTTTTTCTTATTTTATTTATTTGTTTGTAACCAGCCTTCTTTATTTTTACAAATAATTCAAGGCAGGGAACATATCCAATATATTTTCCCCACAACAATCCTATGGGGTGGGGTGGGCTGAGAGAGAGGGAGTGACCCAAAGTCACCTAGCCAGGTTTCAGGTCTGAGCTGGGACTAGAACTCACCGTCTCCTGGTGATTGGCCTGGAGTCACCCAGCTAGCTTTGATGCATAAGACAGGACTAGAACTCACCATCTCCTCGTGATTGGCCTGGAGTCAGCCACCTATCTCATGCATAAAGCAGGACTAGAACTCACCGTCTCCTGGTGATTGGCCCAAAGTCACCCAGCTAGCTTTCATGCATAAGCTGGGACTAGAACTCACCGTCTCCTGGTGATTGGCCTGGAGTCGCCCAGCAGGTGTAAGACAGGACTAGAACTCACCGTCTCCTGGTGATTGGCCTGGAGTCGCCCAGCAGGTGTAAGTCGGGACCAGAACTCACCGTCTCCCACTTTCTAGCCTGCTGCCTTGCCTTAACCACTAGACCAGACTGCCTCCCTCTTTTTCTTCAACCACAGTTTGGAAGTCATTATTATCCTACTTAGGAAGTAGAATAATCTCCTTAATATTTTCCCGATCAGCAACGTCGTATTTTCCCTTTGCTGTGAAACGAAAGGGCCGCCTTTGTTTTAAACGGCCAGTTCTGGAGATCTTGTGATCTTGTGGAAGTGAGCTAAACTCGCGACAATCCCCAGCGTGGGTGCCTGAAGGTTTCTTCTTTTCACAGGAAGAGGCACGCAAGCAATCCCATGAAAGAGTGCGTGATTTTAGTTTTGTCTCAAGGCCGCACACGCCCCTTCCCACTCACCCCGGCACATGAAATCTGGTGTTGGTGTTTCAAGCAACGTTTTCAACCAATCTGAGCCACAAGAGGAATGTGTTTTACCCAGTTTTAAAGCCTTCCTTGCCTCAGGTTGCTAAGCGAATCCCTGAAGTCGTTAAATTAGTCACACGGTTGTGAAGCGAATCTGGCTTCCCCATTGACTTGGCTTGTCAGAAGGTCGCTAAAGGGGGTCATGGGGCCTCCCCTCCCCCCCCAGGGACACTGCAACTGTCATAAGTATGAGTCAGTTGCCAAGTGCCTGAATTTTGGCCATGCTGTAAGTGGGGAAAAAGCACTTTTCTGCATGCTGTTGTATGTCTGAACGGTCGCTAAATGAACTTGTTGCAAGTCAAGGACTGTCTGTAACCTCATTTTTCTCTGTTCCTTGATATTCTGCTTTGACCCTTGCTCTTTTAGCACCTTCTTCTTGCGGCTCAGATTGGCTGAAAACGTTGCTTGAAAGGAGGAATTGGAGCTTCTGGACTTTTTCGAAAAATATTAATACGTCTCTTAAAATAGCCCAGGCTATAAATATAACTAGACTGAAGTTGACATATTTTGGTGACCGGTTCCACAATCCAGGGCATTTCCTAGTCAAGTTTCGGTTCTGTCATTTTCAGAAAAGTGTATGCAGATGTTTGGATTTTACCTAGCAGAAAAAGCCGGTGGATAAACGTTTGCCAACCCATGAAAATAAACGTTTTCAAGATGGTATCCTCTGAATTCAGTGGCTGCTTCTGCTGAGTAAAACTCAGCCAGTTTGGTCTAGTGGTTAAGGCAGCAGGCTTAAATAGGAGAGGGTGAGTTCTAGTCCCATCTTCGGCATGAAAGCCAGCTGGGTGACTTTGAGCCAGTCACCAGGAGACTGGGAGTTGTAGTCCGCCAGGCTTACAGTGGCCAAAGTTGGGGACCCCTGAACTAAACAATTTCCAGAGGGGTGGGCCTGAGTTTCCCACACGGCTGAGGATTCTGGGAGTCAAGAGTCCCACATCTGGAATTGGTCCACGTTGGCAACTTTGGCTGCGAGATAACGATAAAAACTCTTTTGAAATCCGATTTTGTCTCATTGGATTAGATTAGATTAAAGCTAGGCTTTTATCCTCTTTTCAGCCATGTGACACAAACACAAACACTTTTTTTTTTTTTAATTTGATTTATATGCCGCCCTTCTCCGGAGACTCAGGGCGGCTTACAATGCGTTAAGCAATAGCCTTCATACTTTTGTATATTTATACAAAGTCAGCTTATTGCCCCCACAAACTGGGTCCTCATTTCACCTACCTTAGAAAGGATGGAAGTCTGAGTTGACCTTGAGCCTGGCGAGATTCGAACCTGCAGTAATTGCAGGCAGCTGGTGTTAATCACAATGCTATCAGTCTGCAGAGCCAACCAGGCCCCTGGTGACACACTGACACACCCACACACAGACGCTACATCACTTTTCCGCAGCCTGATACCTTCCATAGGTAGTCCTTGACTTACCAGGAGAATTGAGTGATTAAGTGAGCCGGTTGTTAAGTCACATTTGATAACCTTCATTGCCGTGATGGTTAAGTGACTCCCTGCAGTTCTTGAGTTAGTCACACAGTTGTGAAGTGAAGCTGGCTTCCCCATTGACTTGGCTTGTCAGAAGGTCGCAAAAGGGGATTGTGTGACGCACACAAACACAAACACACACACATGGGACACTGAAACCGTTGTAAATACGAGCCAGTTGCCAAGCGTCTGAATTTTGATCACCTGACCATGGGCGAGATGCTACAACGGTCGTGAGAAAAACGGTCCTAAGCCCCCTTTCCCCCCCCCGTGCTGTTGTAACTTCGAACGGTCACTAAACGAACCGTTGTAAGTCAAGGACTAATTGTACACGTTGTAAGGCCGCAGCCCCTACCGTTTCTCCTCCAGCGTGCTCTCGAATTTCTGGGAATTGTAGTTCTGCCGCCTTTAACCCATTTCCTCTGAGGAGGGCCAGCCAAAGAAATTTGCACGATTTTCACACTGGTGGGAAACTCCCATCGCAGTGGACTAAGCTTGTGTCCAAGTGTGCTTGTGGTTCATTTGTGCAGAGTCACAAAAAGCCCCTAGAAGCCCTCGTTTAGCCTAGCAAGTGACGCCCAGATATATTTGTCCCCAAAAATAACACCGAAGAGAGAAATCTAAACTTGATTTCAAATCTCATTTCAATCTATCCTTTTTCCCCCCCTGGTAGTTAACTGCCCGTGGCGGTCACTGTTTCCTACAATCAAAGGGTTGGAAGAGACCTTGGAGGTCATCTAGTCCAGCCCACTGCTGAAGCAGGAGACTTTATACCATTCCGGACAGATTCCAAACTCTTCTTGAAAACCTCCAGCAATGGTTTATCCCACCTTAATGTTTTTTTTTAGAAATAGCTCAAGGTGGAAAATACATCTAATATTCCTTCTTCCTCCAGTTTTCCCCATAACAAAAACCCTGTGAGTTGAGTTGGGCTGGGCTGAGAAGGGAGGAAAACCCAGTGATTTTCCTGCCTAAGGTGGGATTAGAACTCACTGTCTCCTGATGATTGGCCCAAAGTCACCCAGCCGCCTCTCATGCCGAAGGCAGGACTAGAACTCACAGTCCCCTAGTTTCTAGCCTAATGTCTTGCAGAAGCTAGGTTTCTGCTACGTATTTTGCAATCCATCAACCAGGACTCCTGTCTCCTCCTGATTCAAAAACTTCGAAGTTCTTAAGTCTGCTAAAGAAAAACAAAAATGCAGCTTGGGGAAAAATAAATCCAGCAACGAAATGATTTATTTACAAAATATACCTCTGCACGGCCGAAGTGAGCCCAGAGGCACCTTAATTTCCATTCCTGGTTACTTGTGACAACAAAATATAACACACACACACACCCCAATGGATCTGCACACACTTTTCTTTCCAAGGTGACTTTCTAATTTTTCCACCTCCGGTCATCTAAGCGATCCAGCTTGGCCAGGATTAAGCCACCTCTGGTTTAACCGTTCCACTTCTTTCTTTTTCACTGCTCCGTTTCGCTCTCCAGCAAAAGGTGGGGAAAGGTTTTGGGTTTGGCCCAGGAGATCTGACAGGTCTTGAAAACTTGCAGTTGTATTTTTAAAACCAGTTGGCGCCAGCCGGGGCCTCGGTATAAATAACCAAGTGAAGGGAGGATTAATTGTGCATAAACCGGAGAGCAAAAAAAAAAAACCCCGGTAGCTTTAAACACGACAGTTTACAAGGGCTTGGAAAATTAATGGCACGCAGAACCACATTTCACCAGCCTAACAGTCGGTCTATTTCTGCCCCCTTAAAATTCAACCTCTTGGTTTTGTAAGTGGCCCCAGGTAGCAAATACAGGGGGGGAAAAAAACATTTTGTCCGAGAGAGAGGCGGGCAGGTAGTCCTTGGCTTACGACAGTTCATTTAGTGACCGTTCAAAGTTACAAAGAGCGACTCATGACCGTTTTCCACGCTTAGCAACTGTTGCAGCCTTCCCGTGGTCACTTGATCAAAATTCGGTCGCTTGGCAACTGACTCGTATTTACGACGGTTGCCATGTCCCGGGACTCCCATGATCCACTTTTGCGACCTTCCGACAAGCAAAATCAATGGGGGAAGCCCAGATTCACTTAACAACCGTGCGACGGACTGAACAGCTGCAGTGATTTGGTTAACAACGGTGGCAAGAATGATTGTAAAAAGGGTGCCAAACTCACCTCTAACACCTGTCTCGCTTAGCGACAGCGATTTTTGGCCTCCATTGCAATCGTAAGTCGAGCACTCCTTTGTATTGGAGATGTTTAAGTATAATTTTTTTAAAAGTTTGGAGCTGAGCAAGCAAACTCACCCCCCCTTGAAGAAAGTGGGTTAATGATCAACTGCAGGGGGAAAAAATAATCCATTTACGGGTCTGTCTTTGCACCCAAGCTGTAACATTTTAATTAATGCGTGCAAAAGCATGCCACATCGGCATGATGCGCCACGAAACAGACGTGTTCCATGCATGCCCCTGAGGTCTAGGCAGCTTTTGACGGTTAACACAACAGATCTGCAGGTGAATTTTGCCAGTCAAAAGTAGAATTTTGCCACTTTCCCTCCCCCCCCCCCCTGCCGTCTGCACAAAGTTGGTTGCTGTTAGGAATGGTTATTTATTTATTTATTTTTATTTTACGGACGGTGGAAGAGCCTAACAATTTGCACCATTCTGAGCTGAGTGAATGAGGCTTTTTTATGCTGGCAACAGGGGTGAAAATGCAGGAAATGGACGCTCAGCAAGAGGTTGTGCTTTTTAACACAAAAGTGATAGGAAGCCCTCGAATTTCCTCCGCGGTGAGCTGCGTCTTGGCCCGCGTAGGGGGAATTGTTCCTTTTGATATCCGTTTAGGTTGCCCTCGGAAAGTTTATATATATATATATATATATATATATATATATATTATATGTGCAAAATGAAGTGTAATTCAAAAGGTCCTTCCGACTTTTCGCAATGCTTGAAAATCAAGGAGTCTTGCGAAAAACCCTTGTTTTCCCTATCCGTACAGATGTCGTAAGCAGTCCTCGCCTTAACGACCACAGTTGAGCTCCAAATTTCCATGGCTAACCGAGACAGTTGTTAAATGAGTTCTGCCCCCATTTTGTCAAGTTTCGAGCCAGAGTCATTAAGTGAATCGCTGCAGTGGTTCAATTAGTCACCCAGTCGTTAAGTGAATCCGGCTTCTCCGTGGACTTTGCTCCTCAGAAGGTCGCAAAAGGGGACACTGCGACCGTCATAAGTAGGAGTCAGCCGCCAAGCCCCTGAATTTTTTGATCACAGGGATGCTGCAACGGCCGTAAGTGTGAAACCTGGGCATGCCAGTTTTGCCACGATAACATCTGTCACTAAACGAAACGGTTGCAAATCAAGGACTCCAGGCGCAATTGCTTGGACGGTGGGGACTGGTGGGGGTGGATGGAACAAGTGGCTTTTCTCAACCTCCCTCTTCTCTTCAGCCCTGCTTACCCCCCACCCCCAATCCCTCAAAGTGAGGGGCGACCCTCCCAGTGACCTGTCCAGGCGGGCGTTTTCCCCGTCCTTATCTCTGACCCTGAAAGTGGCAGCCTGGCTTTCATCTCGGGAAGAAAGGATGGGATGGCAGGGGGTTTTATGGGTGTGCAGAAGAGGCCCCTCTTATGGGGGTGGAGGGGGGCCTTTTGGTGGAGAGGCCTGGTCAGGGGAGGGGAGCGGTGGATGGGAGGAAGTAAGAGAAGATGAAGGGAGGAGGGAGCAAGGAAAGGGAGGGAGGGAGGGAGAGGAAGGAAGGAAGGAAGGACAGGATGGAAGGAAGGAAGGAAAAGGAAGGGAGATAGGGAGGAAGAGAAAAAGGAAGGAAAGATAGGATGGAAAGGGAAGGAAGGAAGGAAGAAGGGGCAGAAAGAAAAGGAAGGAATGATAGGAATGAAAGAGGATGGAAAGACAGGAAGGAAGGAAAAAGAAGTGAAGGTGGAAGGCGTGGAAGAGAAAGAAGGAAAGACAAAAAAGGGGATAGATAGATGATCAGGGGGTTGGATTAGATGATCTCCAAGATTCATTCTAACTCTGTCACAGGTATTTATGAGAGTTGCAGTGTCCCGGGGGTCACAGGATCCGCTTTTGCGCCCTTCTGGGAAGGATAGCCAACGGGGAAGCCAGCTTCACTTAATGACCATGTTACCAACTTAATGACTGCAGGGGTTCGCTTAACATCTGCAGCGAGAAAGGTCATCCAACGGGCCAAACATCCCTTACCCGCCATCTCCTCACTCCAGTGTGGTCGTAAATTGAGGACTACCCGTATCCTGTTAAATTCTCTTCCCTCTCTCTTTCTCTCTCTCCTTCCTTCCTTCCTTCCTTCCCTCCCCAGCAAAACGAGAGCGAGGCGCCGCAGGTGAAGCTGCTGAAAGGCAACAGACGGGAGGAGGAAGAGGAGGAGGAGGAAGACGCCCCCAAGCACAAGTGGGTCTCTGGTTATTCTCCCCGTCACCCGAAGGTGGGGGGGGTGGGGGGGGGCTTGGGGGAGGAAAAACAGATCAGGAAAGTTCAACTCCAGCAGGACATAGTTTTTAGAGATAAGCAACCTGGCAACCACCGTATCTTGGCCAAGTCTCTCTTTGCCTTTGAAAACACCCGGTTGAAATTTTTTTAAAAAAATGTTTTAAAGTCCTTTCCTACTCATGGATCCCCGTCCTGTATTTGGCAAGTCTCAGTTATGTTTAAAAAAACAGATTAAAAATTGTTTTTTTTAAAAAAATTTTTAAAAAATTGTCTTTAAAAAGTCCCTTCCTTCTTATTGAGTCAGGAGCACATTCCCTCCCTCCCTTTCTCCCTTCTTTCCTTACTCCCTCCTTTTTTTTTTCTTCTCCTATCCCTCCCTTCCCTTCCCTCCCTTCCCTTTCTCTCTTTCTTACTCTTCTTCCCATTCTCCATCCTTCTCCTTCCTTCCTTCCTTCCTTCCTTCCTGCCTTTCTTTCCTCCCTTCTTCCTTTCCTTCCTTCCTTCTTCCCTTTCTCCCTTCCATCCTTCCTTCTTTCCTTACTCCCTCCTTTTTTCCCTTCTCCTATCCCTCCTTCCACTTCCCTCCCTTCCCTCCCTCCCTCCCTTTCTCTCTTTCTTATTCTTCTTCCCATTCTCCATCCCTCTCCTTCCTTCCTTCCCTTCCTCCTTTCCTTCTTCCCTTTCTCCCTTCCATCCTTCCTTCTTTCCTTACTCCCTCCTTTTTTTCCTTCTCCTATCCCTCCCTCCCTCCCTTCCTTCCCTTCTCTCCCTCCCCTTTCTCTCTCTCTTTCTTACTCTTCCCATTCTCCATCCCTTTCTCTCCCTCCCTCCTTCCTTCCTTCCTTCCTTCCTTTCCTCCCTTCCTTCTTCCTTTCCTTCCTTCCTTCTTCTCTTTCTCCCTTCCTTCTTTCCTTACTCCCTCCTTTTTTCCCTTCTCCTATCCCTCCCTCCCCTCCCCTCCCTTCCCTTCTCTCCCTCCCTTTCTCTCTCTTTCTTACTCTTCTTCTGTTTCTTCTTCACATTCTCCAACCCTCTCCTTCCTTCCTTCCTTCCTTCCTTCCTTCCTTCCTTCCTTCCTTCCTTCCCCTGACCAACCTCTCCACCAAAGGCACCCCTCATCCGTGCCATTCCTGCCTACCTTCCTGGGAAATTTATGTATTTTATTTATTTTATTTGTAATATTGATTAGGCTCCTGCCATTTGTCTCCTTAAACCTGGGGTGGGCTATTAATTTAGGAGGGGAACCTTTGAGGACGGCTGAACCAAGAGGGCTGCGGAGATGCAAAGAGACACAGACACACACACATATATATATACACAAACGTACAGAGTGTACGTTGGAGAATAAAAAGATAGCAGTCCCCTTCAAAACAAAAGCTACACAGTCTTGGCTAACAAAAGGCTTTGAAGTTTAACACGGCTGTTGGCTTTGCCTGCTAACTCTATCGGCGTTTTCTTCTTCTTCTTCATATAGTAGATAGACGTCTGGTGGGTTCGGTAAACAGAGTTGCAGACAATCATAATCTGTGGGTCTGTTTTGCAAGGACAGGGAAACATTTTTTCTTCAAATATATTTATCGGAATAGAACAGACTAACAGAGTTGGAAGGGACCTCGGAGGTCTTCTAGTCCAACCCCCTGCTTCCTCATGAAGGAAACCCCACCCCATTTCAGACAAGGGGTTGTCCAATCTCTTCTTAAAAAGCCTCCAGTGTTGGAGCATTTACAAGTTCAGTATTGCGTGTGTGTCTTGTGTGTTGGTTTTTATTTTCTTGTTTTCTTTTTCCGTGCACAGTTGCTTACGTGTATTCCTCAACTTGCATTGTTCATTTAGTAACCGTTCAACATTACAGCGGTTGTTAAGTGAGCCGCGGCCCAATTTTGCAACCTTTTTGCCAGGGTCTCTAGCCAAAGACTACAGTGGCAGAGCGAATCCGGCTTCCCACGTCGCTGGTTGGAGACGGTGGCAGAAGGTGATCAGATACAGGTGGTCCTCAACATACGGTCCCAAATGGAGAGCAGAATTTCTGTTGCTAGACAGGGCGGTTGTTAAGTGAGCCGCACAGTCGTTAAACGAATCTGACTTTCCCCCCCATTGGCTTTGCCCGCTAGAAAGCTTGTCGGAAGCCTGGAGGTCACGTGACAATGGGAAGCTTCAATGCGTTCCACTGCCCCATTGATCACAGGACCAGGTCAGAATAAGAGCTGGAAGGGACCTTGGAGGTCATCTAGTCCGGCCCCCCTGCTCGAGCAGGAGACCCTTTACATGCTTCTTCATGAAGGAAACCCCACCCCATTTCAGACAAGTGGCTTCTCCAGTCTCTTCTTAAAAAGCCTCCAGTGTTGGAGCATTCACAGCTTCTGGTGGCGAGCTGTTCCACTGGTTAATTTTCCTCACTGTTAGGAAGTTTCTCCTTGGTTCTAAATTGCTTCTCTCCTTGATTATTTTCCATCTGTTGCGTCTTGTCCTGCCCTCAGGTGCTTTGGAGAATAGCTTGACTCCCTCTTCTTTGGGGCAGCCCCTCAAATTTTGGAAGACTTCTATCATGTCACCCCTAGTCCTTCTCTTCATTAAATTAGGCATACCCAAATCCTGCAACTGTTCTTCATATGTTTTAGTCTCTAGGCCTTTAATCATTTTAAAAGCTTCCTCCCTCACTCCCTCCCTTCCTTCCCTTCCCTCCCTCCCTCCTTCCTTCTCTCTTTCCTTCCCTCCCTCCTTCCTTCTTTTTCTCCCTCCCTCCTTCCTTCCTTCTTTCCGTCCTTCCCTCCCTCCCTCCTTCTTTTTCTCCTTCCCTTCCTTCCCTCCCTCCTTCCTTCTCTCTTTCCTTCCCTCCCTCCTTCCTTCCTTCCCTCCCTCCCTCCCCTTCCTTCCCTCCCTCCTTTCTTTCCTTCCTTCCTTCCTTCTTTCCTTCCTTCCTTCCTTCCTTCTCTCCCTTCTTTCCTTCCTTCCTTCCCTCCCTCCCTCCCTCCTTCTTTCTCTCCTCCCTCCCTCCTTCCTTCCTTCTCTCCCTTCTTTCCTTCCCTCCCTCCCTCCCTCCCTCCCTCCATCTTTTTTTATAATGTTGGTCACCAAAACTGGAGGCAGCATTCCAGGTGCGCCCTGACTAAGGCTTTATAAAGCGGTACTACTAATACTTCACCTGATGGTCATAAGTGTGGAAAGTGGTCACAAGTCCAGTTTTTCCCCCAGTGCCATTGTTAACTTTGAACGGTGGCTAAATGAACGATCGTAGGTCGAGGACTACCTCTGTCTGAGTCCTCCTCCATGGCTCTTTAGACATTTAATCCCATATTGACTTCTCTTTTTTTCCCCTGGAGCCGGGTGCTCCGTGAATAGATGGGCCCAGGGTGCCAGAAGAACCCCACGCGCCAGGTGAATTTAATGAGAGTGCCCTCTAGACACAGCTGGTCCTCGACTTAACAACCATTCACTTAGTGACCAAAGTTACAACAGCCCTGAAAAAGGGGATTTAGATCTCTTTTTCACACTTAACGACTGTTACAGCATCCCTGTGGTCACATGATCAAAATTCAGACACTTGGCAACTGGCTCATACTTATGACGGTTGTAGTGTCCCGGGGTCATGTCATCCCCCTTTGCGGCTTTCTGACAAAGTCAATGGGGGAAGCTGGATTCACTTAACGACCGTCTTACTAGCAAGTGCTGTGATTCACTTAACCACAGTGGCAAGAAAAGTTGGTAAAACACGGCAAAACTCACTTAACAACCATCTCACTTAGCAACAGAAAGTTGGGTCTCCCTGGTGGCCATAAATCAAGGATTAAGCTGTATCTGGTAGGCAGCTGTACTAAACTAAACCCTGGTTTAATCGCTGTTTGCATATCAGTTGAAGGAACTCTTCCCCAATCTGCTGCCCTCGATAGGTTTAAATTTACGGCATACAGTAAATTTAGAATTTGCGCATCCAAATTGTGGGTCTGTTGCAAGCTGCACGTGTGATTTTTGGCTGGGAATGATGCCCCCGTTTTTTTTTCCCCAGTCGCAAACAATAAATGTTTATAAATCTGCTTCTCGGATTGATTCCTACAGGTGGAGCAGCCTGTTTCCTTTTGATAATAATCTCTCGGATTTTGTCCCCAGTCTAGAGGTCATTGAGAGCCTTTGGAGAGGAAAATAAAATAAGTTTTTAAGGGTGGGTTCCATGACCGAATCTGTTTTAGGAATTACTCAAGTCTTTTAAATCCTCAATCTTTTCTCTTAAAATATACTCCACCCCCAGCTGAGAAAGACTACAGAAAATCCTCAGGTTACGACCAAAACGTGGTTTGTGTGAAGTAAGTTGTGTTCAGGGTTATGGCCTTTTTTGCCACAATTGTTAAGCAAATCATTGCAGTTTTTAAATTAAACAGCCTGACATCTTTTAATGTGTTCAGTAGTGGAGTTCCTATTTTTAAGGGATATAACGTTAAAATGTTAAGTTGAAATAAGAGAGCCAGTTTGGCATAGGGGTTAAGGTGCTGGCCTAGAAACCAGGAGACGTGAATTCTAGTCCCATTTTAGGCATGAAAGCTGGGTGACTTTGGGCCAATCACCAGGAGATGGGGAGTTCTAGTCCTGCTTTAGGCATGAAAACTGTCTGGGTGACTTTAGGCCAGTCCCTACCCAGCCCACCTCACAGGGTTATTTTTTGGGGGGAAATAGGATGAAGGAATATTAGCAAGAGCAATAGCGCTTAGACTTATATACCGCTTCACGGTGCTTTTACAGCCCTCTCTAAGCAGTTTATAGAATCAGCCTCTTGCCCCCAACAATCTGGGTCCTCATTTTACCCACCTCGGAAGGACGGAAGGACGAGTCAACCTTGAGCCGGATCAGGATTGAACTGCTGGCACTTGGCAGAGTCAGCCTGCAATACTGCATTCTAACCACTGCGCCACCATGGCTCTTAGCTCTTATTACCTACCTTCACTGCCTTGAGTTCCTTATAAAGTAATAAAGATGAGTTAAAAGTCTTACAAATAATAAGACTTATTATAATAATAAGCCTTGGTGGCGCAGCAGACTAAAGCACTGTTAAGTAGCACCAGCTGCCTGCAATTACTGCGAGTTCGAATCTCACCAGGTTCAAGGTTGACTCGTCCTTCCGTCCTTCCGAGGTAGGTAAAATGAGGACCCGGATTGTGGGGGCAATAAGCTGACTTTGTATAAAAAAAAGAACACCGCTTAGGGGGGCCCCCAAAAGCCCTACTAAGCAGGTATATACAAAAGTATGAAGGCTTTTGCTTAATGCATTGTAAGCCGCCCTGAGTCTCCGGAGAAGGGCGGCATATCAATCGAACCAATAAATAAATAAATAATAAATAATAAATAAATAAATAAATAAATAAATAAATAAATAAATAAATAAATAAATAAATAAATAAATAAATAAATAAATAATATGGTGACATGTCCTGTTGCTGGCTATTATTTTTTTGTTAAGCAGTGTTAACTAATACAGCCAACCACAGTTTAAACGTTTCAAAGACAGGAAAACCCCAACTTTTACCGTTTCTTCTAAGCCTTTCGGCATCGGCCGACTTTGAAAAAAATTGATTTTTATCCTATCTGAACTGTTCCTAGCTGAGTCTTCTTTCTCCTGGCCTGGGCTTGGGCCTCTTCAAATCCCGATTCCAAACGGAGATAATTTTATTTTTAGTTCTGTTTCTGTTTGTTGCTATTGGCTGCTTCACGTTCTCCTTAATGGGGGAAGGAAAAAAAAAAAAAGGTGAATAACCATTTTGCAAGAATAACATTCGCTCCAGACTCTGTTCTGCATTCCTCATCTTTGAAGGGCTGTTCCATGCTCTTTAAATTTAAAAAAAAAAAAATTAGTCCCAGAACAGGAAGCATTTGCAATCTGGAGAACATTCCAGTCCTTACCTCTCTTGGTCTCCAGATAAGGAAAAAAAATGAAGGACCAGAATTGTTCTAATTTTTCTAATTTCCTCGGCAAACGGGCTGCGTGCACAGGACGTCCCATTGCCTTGCCTTAAATGCTGTAAGTCTTGATGCAGAGACATTGGGAGAAGTGCAGAGAAGAGCAACTAAGAGGATTAAAGGCCTGGAGATTAAAACATACAAAGAACAGTTGCTGGAATTGGGTTTGGCTAGTCTAGAGAAAAGAAGGACTAGGGGGGACACGATAGCCGTCTTCCAGTATCTGAGGGGCCGCCACCAAGAGGAGGGAAGGGGTCAGTTTATTTTCCAAAGCACCAGAAGGCAGGAGAAGAAGCAATGGGTGGAAACCCATCAAAGAGAGAAGCAACCTGGAATTGAGGAGAAATTTCCTGACAGTGAAAACAATTAATCAGTGGAACAACTTGCCACCAGAAGTTGTGGGTGGCTCCATCACTGGAGATCGTCCCAAAGAAGCTTTTTTTTTTTTTCAAGAGGCAACTGGACTTTCTCATTTTCCTTTGAAGACGTTTCGCTTCCCATCCCAGAAGCTTCTTCAGCTCTGACTGGATGATGGGGAATGGAAGGATTTATAATACTCCTTGCAGACAAAGCTGGTCCTTTGCATCCTTTCAGAGGGCCGCTTGAAGGTGTGTCCGTGTCCTCGGTGTCACCTGAGTGGTGCAAACGGGTGTGGAGCCTTCTTGGAACTGCTGAAAGGACTGTATTGCCAGGGGTATAAATTCTTCCATTCTCCACCACTCAAGTCAGAGCTGAAGAAGCTTCTTGGATGAGAAGCGAAACGTCTTCATAGAAAAACCAGAAAGTCCAGTGGCCTCTTGGGCAAAAACGGCCTTCCCCGCTGCCCCGGAGGTCCTCTGGAGGCCGGAAACAGCCCCATTTCCCGACTTCCAGTGGGCCTGAAAGCCCGAAAATCAGCTGGCGCACCGGAGCTGAGCTAGGCCCACTGGAAGTCGGGAAATGGGGCTGTTTCCGGCCTCCAGAGGACCTCCGGGGCAGTGGGGAAGGCTGTTTTTGCCCTCCCCAGGCTCCAAGAACGCCTCTGGAGCCTGGGGAGGATGAAAAACGGGCCTACTGGGCCTACCATGCCATCGCGTGCCAAAAGTGGTGGGGGCTCGGGCACAGGGTGTGGGCTCATGCGCGTGTGACCCCCCCCATGCCTCCCCCCCACACTTTTGGCCCGCAATGTCAAAAGGTTAGCCATCACTGGTATAGGGGCTCCTGCCAGAGCAGGGGGTTGGACTGGATGACCTCCAAGGTCCCTCCCAGCTCTATTCCTAGTGAGAATTCTCCCCTAGTGGGTTGCAAGTCCCTCCGGGCAAAAGAGGGGCTGCTGGAAGCTGCAGAGGAGGTCAAGAAAAGGGCAACGTCTCCACCTAGTGTACAGCTTGAGGATTGCAACCTTTTGCAGATTTAACTCAGCCGGTTCTCCTCCTCCTCCTACAAGGATTCCTTCTGTGCATGGACCGAGCCGGTTTTTGCTCCCCTAGGAGTAAACTGTCTGGAGTTTCCATTTTTTTTAATCAGTTTTTTTTTTTTAAATTCAGAAGCTTGAAATGCAAAATTCCCAGAAAAAGTAAACAGAGACAAAACAGAACAGAGGACGATAAAACAACAAAAAAAAAGTGAATTAAAAAGAACAAAAGTCAAAAACTCATTTTATCCCCTCTAGTTGAACACTGACAAATCTATTGCAACGGTAATATAGATGGTTCTCGACTTTCAACCGATCGTTTAGGGACCATTCAAAGTTACAACGGTATAGAAAAAAAGGGATTTAGGACCGTTTGCAGAATCTCCACGGTCAAAATTTGGATGCTTGTCAACTGACTTGTATTTATGACAGTTTCAGTGTGCCAGTGTCGTGTAATCCCCTTTTACGACCTTCCGATAAGCAGTCAATGAAACCAGATTCATTTAACAACCATGTGACTAGCGTAACAGCTACAGGGATTCGCTTAAGATTAGGGGGGGGAGGGTTGTAAAATAGGGTAAAATTCACTTAACAAATATCTCACTTAGCAACTGAAATTTTGGACTCAATTGTCGTAAGTCGAGGACTACCACCTGTAGAGTTGGTGGCAAAGCAAGGACGGGGAGTCCTCGACTTACGGTGGCAATTGGGACCAGAACATCCATCACAAAGTGATGCGGTTGTAAAGCGCGACTGCGTTGTTTCGTGACTGAAATCCCTACAGCCTCAGTTGCCGTCACTAATTGAATCCCACAACCGAGTCATTGGGGAAGCCAGTGGGAAGCCGCAAGTCCTACTCCAACTGGGCACAATTGCTTCAAATACAGCAGTGCAGCTTCATTGGTGGAGGGAGCCTGCACTCTTTCATGATCGCCTTTCTTTTCTTCCTTCTCTTTTTAGGGAGCTGAAGTTGCGGAATTACAGCCCGGAAGACGTGGAGCTGAAGGAAAGAGTGGTGCCCAATGCCAAGCCAGCTTCAGGTAGCTCACCAGGAGGGGACCCAGGTGGTCAGTCTGCCTTGTCCAGGCCTGTCCGGAAATAGCCAAACCAGGAAGCTAGCAAGGAGGACGTTGTGTCATCTCCTGGTCCTTCACTTTCTTTTTCTCCTCCTCCTTTTCTCCTTGTCCATCTTCTCCTTCGAATAGAATAGAATAGAATAGAATAGAATAGAATAGAATAGAATAGAATAGAATAGAATAGAATAGAATAGAATAGAATAGAATGGACAGGACAGGACAGGACAGGACAGGACAGGACAGGAATTTTTTATTGGCCAATTGTGATTGGACACACAAGGAATTTGTCTTGGTGCATATGCTCTCAATGTACATAAAAGAAAAGATACGTTCATCAAGAATCATAAGGTGCAACACTTAATGATAGTCATAAAGTACAAAGAAGCAATCAGGAAACAATAGCAATATAAATCGTAAGGATACAAGCGACAAGGTTACAGTCATGCAGTCATGTGGGAGGAGATGGGTGGTGGGAACGATGAGAAGACTAATAGTACTAGTAATGCAGCCTCCTCCTCCTGTCCTCCTCCTTAACCTCCTCCTCCTGTATCTTATTCTCTTCTTTCTCCTCCTCCTTTTGCATCTTTATTTCTCCTTCTCCATCTCCTCCTTTTTCATCTCCTCTGCTTCTCCTTTCCCTCCTTTCCTCTCCTTCTCCATCTTCTTCATTTTCTCATCCATCTCCTCCCTTTCTCCTTCCTCCCCATCCCTCTCCTCCTCCTCCTCCTCCTCTTCCATCTTCCCCCTTCCTGTACCAGAAAAAAACAGACACCCTCTTTTCAGTCTTAAAGCCAAGACAGTTGACACCTGCGAGGCCAGGACCGTGAAGGGGCCCCTCAGACCCATTTTTCCTTCTGGGGGACAGGGGAGGCCTGTCTGATGTCCTACCTCCAACCTCGGTTGCTGTGCTTTTCCTTCCTGGCATCTGTTCTTCTGACGTTCTGTCTTCCCTTCCAATCTGGCGCCCCTCCCTCATGCTGAGCCCTCCGATTCCCAGGTCTGGAGGGCGCCCATTTGCAGATGGCTGCCTCGATACAGGCAGGTCTCTAGAGGAACAAGCCTTCTGCTGGGGACGTCCTCTTGGCACCCCAATGGACAGGGGGCGTCTAGCACTTTCACCCTCTTCCTTCCCCGTCCCTCATGACAGTTTCTTCCTCTCTCTAGTGGAAGACAAAGTGAAGGAACAACTGGAGGCAGCTAAGCCAGAGCTGATCATCGAAGAAGTGGTAAGGCCTTCTCGCATTAAGACCAGTAATGCCCTTTTACTGAAAAGCGGCTCTTAAGAAGGAGGAGCTTCCTCATTAACCCCTTGTCAGCACTTCAGGCTGCATTTACTCTAGTGCTGACATAAGAAGGAGAAGCGGAGGCGTCTGGAAAGGGACATTTGACTTTTCACCTACTTATTTTCCCTGGAGATAATATCCCCTAGGAGATGGGATGGGAGGGGGGAAATTCCTTTGAGCTGGAGCAGTAGATTAGGGGTAGAGTGACTTGGAAGATGGCCAATGAGTTCAGGGGAGTGGGGAACGGAAAGGGAGGGTTTGGGGCCTGGATGTCAGTGTTGGCTACGATGGAGTCGGAATTAGAATGTCGTGCTTAATAAATGGGAGTTTTTTTCATCAAAGACTTTGTTTGAAATGCAATTTATTTGAGATGACCTCGAAACCTGACACCTGACACCCCTCCTCTTTGTTTTCGTCCCATGTAGGACCTAGCAAATCTCGCCCCCAGGAAGCCTGACTGGTGAGTAGGAACATTTATCTCCACATTCTGCCAAAATTTGCTTTTTAAAGGCATTCCCAATTTCCTGAGTTCGCTGTGTGGCAGTTGTGCTCTTTGTGTGCATTTGAAGATTCAACTACATTGATTTATTGCTGAAAGACTATGCACAGGAATCTTCCAACTAAACGGATTTCATTGCTGAAGGCCTGTGCTCAGGAATTCTCTCAATTCCTCTATTCAGCACCTGCTAGGACAGAGATAAGAGCGGGGGCCTCCAAACTTGGCAACTTTAAGACTTGTGGACTTCAACTCCCAGAATTCCTCAGCCAGCTTTGCCCCCACCGGTTCTTCCCACTCTTCAATTAGAGGAGGAGAGCTGTGCTTAGGATGTAGCTCTGAGCTAAATTGTCATTTAAAGATTGGATAGCTGATAGGGAATACCAGAGTGGAAGGGAAACTTGGAGGTCTTCTAGTCCAACCCCCATTCCCACCCCCGGAGTTTTGATTTACTTCATTTCTTTCCTTCTCTCATTCCCCAGGGACCTGAAGCGGGATGTTGCCAAAAAACTGGAAAAATTGGAAAAACGGACCCAGAGGGCCATCGCCGAGCTGATCCGTGAGTCTGGTCTGTGGGGTAGAAACGTAGCAGTGCCCAAATCATTTGTCATTCCCCCCCCCCCAAAAAAAAAATCCTAAAGGCAACTGGACTTTCTGGTTTTTCTTTTGAAGACATTTCGCTTCTCATCCAAGAAGCTTCTTCAGCTCTGACTGGATGGTGGGGAATGGAAGGATTGAGACTCCTTGCAGGCAGCTGGTCATTCGCATCCTTTTAGAGGGTCGTTGAGGCCACCTGGAGGTCTATCTGTGTCCTCAGGATCACCTGAGCGGTGAAAAGTAGTGCAAATCTGTACATCGGGGAAACAAAACAACCACTTCACAAATGTGTGATGCAACATAGGAGAACAAACCCATCAAGCCGATCTTTTGAAGATAGCAAAGTCTACATTTTGGACAGATCCCGCTTCTGGGACGGGAAGCGAAATGTCTTCAAAGAAAAATGAGGAAGTCCAGTTGCCTCCTGAAAAAAGCACCTTTGGGACAACTATGACCTGAATGATTGAGAATCTTCACAAACATTTCCTTCCTCCCCCAAAAAAAGAGCCATTATGCAAATGCTCTTGAGTCCATTTGTTCAGGGACACACCCATGGCTCAAACTCTACGCCCAACAACCCCTCCTTCCCATCCAGCATTGGCACTCCTTCCTCCTTTACCCTTTTCCGAGCCTTTTCCGATATTTCTACCCTGTGATGCAGATAGTCCTCGACTTACGACTGTCATGGAGCCTGCCCATTACGGTGGTAAAGCAGGACACCAAGTCACCAGACCTGTTTTTTATGACCTTCTGTTGCAGCAAAGACTACTGTCATAACTCAAAACACCGCAGTATATTAACACGTGTTTTTGCCAAAATGCTGGTTTTTGGCGAAATCGTCATAAACCGAGATCACGTGACTCCAGGATGCTGCAAACAGCCACAAAGGCGGTTTCACTAACTGACGAAATTCACACGGGTAGGATGGGGAGGTGTAGCTATCAGAACTTCGGAACAGGATTGTAAATTCAGGAGGTCCTTGACTTATGACCACAATCGAACCCCAAATTTCCGTTGCTGAGCAAGACAGTTGTTAAGTGAGTTCCCCCCCTCCTCATTTTACGAACTTTCCACCATTTTTAAATGATTCAACTTAACTTGCTGCAGTTGGAGTCACCCGAGTCGTTAAGTGAATCATTCTTGACTTTGTTCGTCAGAAGGTCGCAAAAGGAGATCACGTGATCCCAGGACCGTCGTAAATACGAGCCATCTTGCCAAGCGTTTGAATTTTGACCCCGTGGACGCTGCAGTGGTCACAAGTATGAAAAAAACAGTCATAAGTCACTGTTTCCAGTGCCGTTGTAGCTTCAAACGGTCACTAAAATGAGCTGTTGTAAGTCAAGGACTGACTCTTTCAGGAAATTTGTGGCTGGTTGTCCGGTTCTTTTAATGGGGATGACCAGCAGTCACCAACTGATAGTCCATGGACCACGAGAAAATTTTGGTGGTCCGCAGAAAAATTATTTGCATTTTTTATATTACACTAAATCAGGGGTCCTCAAACTTCGGCCCCTGGGACTGATACGTGCAATGAACGTTTTCTGTTGCTGCAGTGAGTCTCCCCCTTCGGGGTCTTCTTGTGTGGGTCGGAGGGGGGCAGAAATTCCGATTTGGGGTCTGCTTCAGCCTCCTGGTGGGGGGCTTTGGGCGAAGGCTGGAGGGAAGCTCCGCTGGTGGCCAAGAGCCGGAGGACCTCGTTCCAGTGGGACAGCATCATGGCCTGGAACTGGCTGACCATCTCAGCCCACTGAGCCTCCAGGCACAGGTACCTGGCTTTGCACTCCTGCAGGTCTTCCCTCTGCTTGGAAAGCCTATGCTCCTAGTCCTCAGTGAGGTGCTTCTGCTGAGCCTCCTTCTCGGTCAGATCCAATTTGATCTGGGCTGTTTTGCCAACTCTTTCTCATGGTGGCTGCTTAGCTCCAACAAGTGCCTCCTGTTGGAGCCCAGGCGGGGAGGCGAGGAGTGGCTGGCAGGGGAGGGACGAGTAGAGGCTGTCGAGGCACACCCACCCAGTCACATGACCACCTAGCCATGCCCACCCAGCTGGTCACTAGGCAGATCATATTAGTGGTCCGTGGGATTTAAAATTATGAATTTAGTGGTCCCTGAGGTCCAAAAGGTTGGTGACTTCTGCTCTAGATGGAAAATCGGGGTTTCCTGGGTGCATTGAAGCCTCTCTCAAGGATGCTTCGGCTGCATCTCCAAGGTGGTCCCCAAGGCTTTGGCCGCCCTTTGACCTTCCATGTCCCCAGGAGGTCCATCCGCTTCTTTTTCTCTTCTTGCAGGAGAGCGGCTGAAAGGCCAGGAGGAAGAGTTGGCCTTGGCCGTCGATTCGGCCAAGCAGCAGGACAGTGACTCTGATTGAGGCGCTTTCCAGGAAGAGGTTCATCAAAAGAAGGATCTTCCCCCGGGGAATCCTGGAGACCTTCACGAGAACATCGCCTCGTGGCGGATCCGAGCTCCCCGAACCAACAGGGAGGCCCTTCATCCCCACAAAAATCACGTTCGTTCGTTGCAAAGAAAACCCCCAGGCTTCCTGCAGACACGCATCTCGCTCCCCAAAACTGGTGCCTTTCACACGGGGAGAAGAGACGAGATTCTCGAGTCTCTTGGCTACTACCTCTCCTTCCTCTTGGGACCTGAAGTGACTTTTCAAATGCCACAGGTCAGCTACAAACCCCTGGAAAACGTCCGCTTGGCAAGATGGGAATGATTTGCTCTGGACCGTGCATTGATTGCTCTTCGGTGTAACTTGCTAAGCGGGGTTTTCTTTTTTTTTTAGTTTTATTTTTTCAAATGTTTCGGGTTTTTTAATTATTTCCAAAGTTCAAATATAGATTAAAAGGGAGGAGAGGGGGAGCAACAAGCTAAGCACCACCAGGCAGAGAATAAAAAAAATAAATATTAAAAATAGAGGTACAACGAAAGAAAAATGTCAAATATATCAGTCACATGTTGAGGGGACCGACAGTTGTGTTGAATTTCTCTCTCTTTTTTTAAGTAGTATTTTTCAATCAAGGCCACTTTGAAGAGGTGAGGACTTCAACTTGAGTTGAAGTCCTCACCTCTTCAAAGTGAGTGAGGTTGAGAAACACTTTTTAAAAGAACAAGCGGCCAGATTTTTTTTGGCTTCGCCTCCAAAACCCCAACCTGCAATGTGTGATATGTGTGTGTGTGTGTCTCTGAAAAAGCCATGTTGTGTTTCAACCACATTTGTGATGGGATGATTGTTTTGAGAAACGATCCTACTTTTTATACTTTAAATAACTCCTACCTGCCATTCAGTTTTCCCACATATCAAATACAGAAGAAATCTTATTAAAAGTTGCGTGTGTCGTTCCCAGTTTACAGGAAAGAGATTATTTTACAAATTTCTAGGTTTTTCCTAGAGGTAGTTTGGTCTCTTTTTTTTTTTAATATTAAAATGTTCTCCAAGCTATTTGCAATGGTCTCATCTGAGCTGTCCAGTCTTGTCCCTTGAGTTTGGCTGAATCAGAAAATACAGAATTTGGGGTCTTTTTTCTAGTTTTTTTTTCTTCTTTCTTCTTGGCTGCATGAATGGTTCACAATTGACCTGTGAAGTCATCCGTCTTTTACAGATCGTCCTTGACTTTCAACCACAACCGAACCCCAAGTTCCTGTTGCTAAGCGAGACAGTCGTTAAATGGGTTTGCCTCATTTGATGACTCTTCTTGCCACAGTTGCTAAGCTAGTCACGCAGTCGTTAAGTGAATTGGGCTTCCCCCATTGACTCTGCTTGTCAGAAGGAGATCGTATGCACCACCGTCATAAATACGAGCCATTTGCCAAGCGTCCAAATTTTGATCACGTGACCATTGGGGATGCGGCAACAGTTGGTCGTAAGTGTGAAAAATGGTCGTAAGTCCCTTTTTTCCAGTGCTGTTTGGTCACTAAACAGATGGTTGTAAATCAAAGATTACATCGTATTTACTTCTTCTTTTTCTTCTCTTCTTCCTCTTTTCCTTCCTCTTTTTTTAAAAAAATTTTAATTTCATTTTTTGCTATTTCTTGTTTCTCCTACGGATTTTTTTTTTCTTTTTCACAGAATTTTATCCTTATTTAACTAATAGTTAAAATGTGAGATAAACACAATCTGGTCTCAGGTGCCTACAAAACCCTCCTGCGACTGTTACTGTGGCCGGATCCAGATTATCGGGGGGAAAAAGACCCTGGCATAGCTGCATTTTCCTCTGGTTTAAATTGAGTTCAGGTAGTCCTCGACTTACAACAGTTTGTTTAATGACCACAGTTACAACGCCACTGAAAAAAGGGACTTAACGACCATTTTTCATAGTTATGTCCATTGTATCATCCCCATTATCACATGATAAGAATTCAGACGCTCGCCAACCAACTCGTATTTATGACGGTTGCAGTGTCCTGGAGTCACACGATCCCCTTTGCGACCTCCTGACAAGCAAAATCAATGAGAGAAGGCCGATTCACTTAAGGGGCCATGTGACTAACAGCTGCAGTGATTCGCTTAACGACTGGCAGGAAAGGTGGTAAAATGGGGCAAAATTCACTTAACGTCTCGCTTAAGCACATCAATTTTGGCCTCACTATGTGGCCGTAAATCGAGGACTACCTGTGTTATATTTCAAAACAAAGCTTGGCATATCTTCAAAACTCCTGGTAATTCGGATATTGGCCAACCTGGGGGACTGATTTAATTTTCTGAATGGGAGTTGTTTTGGTTTTGCCTCTGGGATTTTGAGGGTTGAGAAACAACAATCTTGCTCACACCCTCGGGGTAATCCCCTTACTCCCAGACCATTTTTTTTTTCCAGTGCAACTAAACGAACGGTCATAAGTCAAGGACTGCCTATAATGCTTTGGACAGACAGTTGGACCCCGGTTAAAATTACACGATGCCTCGCTTTCAAACGAGAGAGAGAGAGTAAGAATGGAAACATCCCTCCATCTAAACAGGATTGCATCATCTGAGAGAAGAAGGTGTGTCTCTCATTTCAGGTATTTAAATTGGCAGGAAGGTCTAAGGTTTAGAAAACCTGGGTTTTTTACAATGAGTTGGGTTAACAATTCGGGGTACAACAACATCTGTTGTACACCACACAATGCACTGGAGTTAAAATGTGGTATTCTCGTTTTCTCAACAACCCTCGAGACAATAAATGCTTCAACCAGAAAGGAAACCTTGCCTGGAGGGTTGTCTCAGTTTACACACACAAACACACACACACACTCCAAGAGGCAGGAAGACGTGTCCTATACAGGTAGTCCTTGATTTATGGCCACAATTGAGCCCAATTTTTTCTGCTGCCAAGTGAGACATTTTAGTTACCTAGCTAATGGTGGTTTGCCTTCCAAGGAACCAAGGCAGAATCAACTTTCAGCTGCAGTTGGGACTTTCTATTGCTGAGCGAGGCGGTCGTTAAGTGAGTCGCACCTGATTTTAAGACCCTGTTCCCCACTTCGTTAAGTGAGTCACCGCACTTGTTAATTGAGTCACACGGTTGCTAAATGAATCCAGCTTTCTCCCATCAATTTCACTTTGCCGGAAGCCAGCTGGGACGGGCACAAATGGCAATCACGTCACCCTGCAACCGTCATAAAGGCGAGCCAGTTGCCAAGCATCCGAATTCTGACCGTGTGGCCCCTGGATGTCGCCACCGTCATAAATACATGCTAGTTGCCAAGCTAGTCCCACAGTTTTGAATTCGTGACCGCCGGGATGCAGAGACGGTTGTAAGCGCGAGGATCGGTCGCCAGTCACATTTTCAGCGCTGTTGTGCCTTCAAGCGGTCACCAAAAGAATGGTTGTAAGTCGAGGACTACCCGTGAGGCCAGCAAAAGCATTCAGATGAGCATTACATCATAAGATGTTTACTAAGAAAGCCACAAGGGTCCCTTCTAATGTCAGCCGGGTTCAACTACGACACGTCAGATGTTAGCTTAGTTCTGCTTACTCACAAACCCTGATTCACCAGGGAACTTCTCGCCCACGTTTCCGTCGTGAACGTTGACCTACTTCCTACTTCCTCTTCTCTAACCTAATGATGGTTAGAGAAGATGGAGACCTTCTCCTTATCTTCTCACTGAGATGTCACGGTCTAATGTTCTCCTCCATCTCCCTTTCTCAAGTTCTCCGAGGTCCCGAAGAACGAGACCCAGATTGGGGTGGAGATGGTTTAGGACAGTGTTTCTCAACCTTGGAAGCTTGAAGATGGGTGGACTTCAACTCCCAGAATCCCCCAGCCAGCGCTGCTGGCTGGGGGATTCTGGGAGTTGAAGTCCACCCATCTTCAAGCTTCCAAAGTTGAGAAACACAGGTTTAGGACAACGACGGCTAACCTTTTCCGGATCAAGTACCCAAAGCGTGCATGTGAATGCATGAATACGTGCCCATGTGCCTGGGCCTCCAAAATGCATGCATGGGCCCCTACATGCGCCCTGCCCCCCATGCATGCACATGCACCTCCTGCATGCCCCCCACCCCATGAATGCACATGCCCCCCCTCCCTGCACGTGTCCCACCTCCTGCGCATACACGGCAGAGACCCGGAGACCAGGTGTCCGGCGGGAGGTGCGCGCACATGCGCAGTGGAGCTGAACTGAGGCGACGGCTCAGGTGCCATCAGAGAGGGTGCTGCATGCCACCTCTTGGCACGCGTGCCATGGGTTTGCCATCACGGCCTCAGGAGCCCTCGAACAAGTTTCGGTGCAGTCATGTTTCGTAAACAAAAGCTCGGATGTCGTAACACTCCAGGGTGGAGTTCTTCCGAAGACAATCTTGAGTCACAGGCCAGAAAGTTAGCTGGCGACATCTGGAGATGTAGATTGCGACACTTTGCACGCAACGTTTCTTTCCGGTCGACCAAGCCAGGGAGGTCCATAAATGTGCGAGAAACGCCGAGAAGGCACTCAACAACTGCGATCCGGGAGAGTTGTGGGTTTCGTTCAGGATTAGGAGAAACCATGAAGGCTTCTTGGCTCGGTTTGGTGTCGTTGGCCAGCTTCTTGCTTCTCCTGACGGCCCGCTCTGAAGGGGCCCCACCTGTTTCTGCGGCCCCTGAGGTGGTCACAGCCCATCCTGAACACCTGCCTGTAAGTATGGACCACTTTTTGTGTGTGTGTGTGTGTGTGATTTTATTTAGAAGTTCAACAAAAGTTTTGTGTTAGGGAAAAAAAAAAAAGAGGGGAAAAAATAAATAACATTGTAGGCGTGGAACAACTGCTTTCCTACCAGGAAAGGTCTCACTTACTAGAGATCTACTTTTTGGGGGGGAAAAAAGACTGAAAATAGAGGCAGTTCTCAATTTACGACCAAAATTGAGCCCTGTTGTTAAGTGGTTAAGTGAGTTTTGCCCCATGTTACGACCTCCTTGCCACAGTTGTTCAATAAGCTGACTTTGTATAAATATACAAAAGGATGAAGGCTATTGCTGAGCACATTGTAAGCCGCCCTGAGTCTTCGGAGAAGGGCGGCATATAAATCAAATTAAATATATATATATATATTTCAACCATTTGCCTGAAATGGTATAGGGTTTCCTGCCTAAGCAGTGGGTTCTGTTCTGTTCTGTTCTGTGCTATGCTATTCTACGCTACGCTACCCTACGCTGTTCTGTTCTGTTCTGTTCTGCGCTGTGCTGTGCTGAGCTGTGCTATGCTATGCTACTCTACTCTACTCTACTCTACTCTACTCTACTCTACTCTACTCTTTTCTATTCTATTCTATTCTATTCTATTCTATTCTATTCTATTCTATTCTATGCTACTCTACTCTACTCTACTCTACTCTACTCTACTCTACTCTACTCTATTCTAAATTCAGGTAGCCCCTACTTACAGCAGTTCGTTTAGTGACCGTTCAAAGTTATAACGGCACTGAAAAAAGCGACTTATGACCGTTTTTCACAGTTACGAACTTTGCAGCATCCCCGTGATCGTGTGATCAAAATTCGGACGCTTGGCAACTGATTCATACTTACGACCTTTGCTGTGTCGCAGGGTCATGTGATCCCCTTTTGTGACCTTCTGATGAGCAACGGGGAAGCCAGATTCACTTAACAGCTGGGTTACTAATTTACCAACCGCAGTGATTCATTTAACAACGGAGGCAAGAAAGGTCATAAAATGAGGCAAGACTCACTTAACAAATGTCTCGCTTAACAACCACAAATTTTGGGCTCAATTGTGGTCTAACCCTGAATTTATGATCACAATGGAGCATTTATGATGCTTACAGCACCTCGGGGTCCCATGATCCTGTTTTGCGACCGTCTTGAGAAGCAGAGTCAATGGGGAAGCCAGATTCACTTAACAACCGGGTAACCAGAATTTCCATGGTTAAGCAAGGGAGTTGTTAAGTGAGTCGCATCCGATTTTACAACCTCATTGCCACTGTTTTTAGAAAACCACTGCAGTTGTTAAGTGAATCACTGTCGTTAAGCGAGTCCAGCTCCCTCCATTGGTTCTCTCTTGTCAGAAGCTAGCTGGGAAGATCAGGCGCCCTCAGGAAACTGCAACCTTCATAAATACACTGTGGTTGCCAAGCACCCGAATTTCAATCATGTCGTTATATACAACGGTCGTAAGTGTGAAAAATGGCCCTAAGTCACTTTTGTCAGTGCTGCTGTAACTTCGAACAATTGCTAAACGAATGTTTATAAGTCACGGACTGCCTGAGCTTGTAAATTATGCAGAAAAATCATTTGTTTTCCGAGGGCTGGCAAACTCCGTGCCTGCTTGTCGCAGAGCAAAACATTGGGGGTGGAAATTTAATTTAACCTGCCCCCCCACTCTTTTTTTTTCTTTTTTTTCTTTTTTCTTAAGAAGGAAACCAGCCTCTTTTTTTTCTTTTTTAACCTCCTCACCCTAATTTGGTAAATAATAATAATAATAATAATAATAATAATAATAATAATAATAATAATTTCCTCTCTTTTGACTTCTCTCTCGTTTTCTCCAATGCAGATCGAACCGTCCGCAATTTCCAAAGCCTGGTGGAAGAAATTTATCCAGGAAAGTCGGAGCCAGAAGCCGCCGAGGACCCCCAGACCTGGAGTCTACAGCCCCTTAAGCGGCAACGATCCAAAATAATTGATGCCGGGGATACTCCCACAATGCATTGCCATCCGGCCCGTGTATTACTGGGATGGACTCGATCTTTTTACGTCACGCCTCTGATCAGCCTTCGATTTTTGCAAGTGCAAAAGGATTTCTAACGTGCATTGTGCTACTCTCCCACAACCTTAACTTGTGTGTATATGTGTGTGTGTGTGTGTGTGTTAGGATGGACCAATCCAATTGCTCCTTTCTTCACACTGGCCGGATACCATGATGAACTTCACCTTCCATCTCCTTGGCTATTATTTCAACATCTTGATTCGTCTTTTTCAACAGCAATAAATTCTGTTTCTCTCTGGTTTGGTAGTATACTGGTAGTCCTCTACTTACAACCGTCCGTTTACTGACCACTAAACTACAATGAAAAAAAGTGACCTACGACACGTCCTCACACTTACGATCATTGCAGTAACCCACGTACACAGGATCAAAATTTGGATGCTCGGCAACTGGTATATATTTTCGATGGGATCAATTTTGCTACCTTCCCCGTAGTCTTCCGGGAAGCCAAGTCAATGAGGGAAGCCAGATTCGGTTAATGGCCACGTGATTCACTTAACAACTGCACTGATTCCCTTAACAACCAGGGCAAAAAACTTGTAAAAATTGGGCATGACTCACTTAAATCTTGCTCAACCAGAGAAATTCCCAGTTATGGTCATAGGTCGAGGACTACCTGGATGGGAGTGACCCCAAAGTGGGGTAGAAAAAGGCATTCTTTTCAGTGCCGAACAGTCACTAAACGAATGGTTGTAACTTGAGGACCAGATTTGGATATTATGAGATCAGGTTTCTCAAATTTGGCTGCTGTAAGAAATGTGGACTTCAAACGGAGATGGTGGTTTCTCAATGTGATATGTAAATAAATAAAATTTATGAAGGTTATTTGTTCCATGTTACACCCTCAGTTGTCTTTAGTTTTCTTCTTTTCACCTTGGACGTAAAGATAATAATTCTGTTTAACTGTTGACTGCCCCAGCCGCCATGCTTTAAGAGGGGAGGACTTCCCCTCCCAGAATCCCCCAGCCAGCACATTAGATGGAGAAATCTGGACTCCATCCATTCATGGCTCCTGGGGAATTCTGGGAGTTGAAGTCCACACACCTTAAATGTCCCAATTTCTTGAAACTCTCCTCCAACATTTGCATTTTCCTGGCTGTGCAATCTTGCTGCCAATCGTTCTTGCTGGATGCCTCTGAAAAGGTGAGCCAGGTGGGAGCTGGCTCTTCCTCCGCGGTTCAACAGGTGCAGCGGACTCCACATGCTGGGAAGGTTGAGAAACTCCTTTCAAAAGTCAGTTAAAAAAGGGGGAAAGACCCCATTTGATGCCCCCAACCAAAACTGCCGGGTGTTGTGCGAATCCTCCCACCCCAACATCATCGGTTAAACCACCAGGTTCCTCAATTCCCATGGGGGGAACCGAGCCCATTTCCTCCTGCCTGGAGTCCCATGTTCCCCTCCCTGCCCCCCAGCTCGGAGGACAGCCGGTGGAAACTTCCTTCCCCCTTTTTAAGGAGGCCTCCGGATCGTCTCTTGAACCTTCCTTCATTCCTTCTCCTCCACCTTCCCGGGAAGACGCCTCTCCTTCCGTCCTTGAGGAGCTGCATTTCTGACTGCGGGGATTATGTGGGGCGTGTGGGTGCTGCTGGCGATTCTGCTGGTGCTGAGCCGGGCTGGGACCCTGCCGGGGACATCGCAACCTGGGGTCTCCCGAGGAGGAGAGGGCGACCCAGAGCTTTCTACCGGAGGACCTATGCCGGTGAGCATACCTGGCAGGATTCGATCTCGCAGCCCTGACCTGCTTTGCCCATTTTGGGGCCCCGTTCAGAAGTGATTTCCGTGACCCAGGTTGAGTTTTGCACATTCCGCCTGGAAGGATGGGGGTCCCTCTCCCGGCCCCCAAAACAGGGACGGTGGGTTGGAGATGGGAAGTTGGCGTGAGAATAAGCAGAGAATGGTGGTTTGCTCGTGTGATGCATTTAGCCTGGTTTGCAGAAGCCCAGCATCTGAGCTTGCACAACCGTTGGGCTGAATCCTAGCTAGAGGGTTTATTGGTCTGGTCTACAAAGGTGACAGAGGTTCCCGATTTACGACCACAATTTGAGGCCAAAATTTCCGTGGCTAAGCGAGACAACGGTGGAGTGAGATTTCATGTCCCAGTTGTTCAGTTAATCCCTGCGGTTGTTAAGGAAATAGCACTGTTGTTAAGTGAATCAGACTTTCCCATTATGTTTGCTGGTCAGAGAATTACAAAAAGGGGATCATGAAATCCTGGGACATTGAAACCGTCATAAGTATGAGTCAGTTCCAAGCGCCTGAATTTTGATGATGCTGCAATGGTAGTAAGTGAGAAAAATGGTCGTAAGTCACTTTTTTCAGTGCCGTTATAACTTGAAACGGTCACTAAATGTTGTAAATCAGGAACTGCCTGTAATTGGTTGGCCAAGAGGCCTCTAATGGGATTTCTTCTTTTTTTTACAAATTGAGTAATTTATCTCCAAATTGAGGAGGGGTCTTTAAGAAAGGGAGCTTGGCTCTTCCCAATCTATCACGGCAGGGGGCTGGACTAGATGACCTCCAAGGTCCCTTCCAACTCTTTATTATTCTGTGATTCTTCTTTTCCAGGTGACAATTCAGATTTTCCCCAGACAGAGACCGAGGAATCCTTGCCGTTATTACCGATGGGTGAACGGCAAAAAAATTTATTTCACCCGTCCGGGATGTTTCTCAACCTTGAGCTTTCAAGGGATTGGCTAAGAGGGCCCCTACTACGCTTGTGGGGTCTTGTGGCAGTCATCACATGCTCTGGGGACCCCGTGACACAAGGACTGCGGTCGGCCCCCGACTCCTGCCATGGTGTGTCATTGTGTGCCTTGCATTTTGCGAAGAAAATAAATCTTTTGCATATTATATACATGTATATATTCGTGTGTGGGTTGTCATTTGCCATCCTGGTTAGTCAAGTGGCCTCTGAGTTCTGTGTTCGAGTCCTGGCACTAACGGCAGTCCTCGACATACGACCACAATTGAGCCCCGAATTTCTTTTGTTAACCGAGACAGTTAGAGGGTAGAGCCGAGGATTTTGTACAGTATCTGTATGACAAAATCACTCAGATTCGGGAAGATTTGGACTCTGACTGGGTAGTCTCAGGGGGCAGGTCTTGAGAATGTTATCTGGGATGAGTTTGAGCCTGTGACCCCTGAGGACGTGGACAGGATTCTGGGTAGACTGAACGCGACCACTTGTTTATTGGACCCGTGTCCTTCCTGGTTAGTGCTGGCTTCCCGGGAAGTGACACGAGGCTGGCTCCAGGGGATTATAAACGCTTCGCTGGGTGAGGGTGACTTTCCCGCCGCCTTGAAAGAGGCGGTGGTGAGACCTCTCCTCAAGAAGCCTTCCCTGGACCCGGCAATGTTGGTAAATTATCGTCCGGTCTCCAACCTTTGCTTTGTGGCGAAGGTTGTTGAGAGTGTGGTTGCACGACAGCTTCCCCAGTACCTGGATGAAACGACGTATCTGGATCCGTTCCAGTCGGGTTTCAGGCCCGGGTACAGCACGGAAACGGCATTGGTCGCGTTGGTGGATGATCTCTGGAGGGCTCGGGACAGGGGTTTTTCCTCTGTCCTGGTCCTGTTAGATCTCTCAGCGGCTTTTGATACCATCGACCATGGTATCATGCTGCACCGGTTGGAAGAGTTGGGGGTGGGAGGCAGCGTATTACGGTGGTTCTCCTCCTTTCTCTCCGGCCGGTCGCAGTCTGTGTTGACAGGGGGGCAGAGGTCGACTCCGAGGCCCCTTATATGTGGGGTGCCACAAGGATCGGTCCTCTCGCCCTTTTTGTTCAACATTTATGTGAAGCCGCTGGGTGAGATCATCCGTGGTTTCGGGGTGGAGTACCATCAGTACGCTGATGACACCCAGCTGTACATCTCCACCCCGGATCACCCCAACGATGCCCTTGAAGTGATGTCCCGGTGCCTGGAGGCCGTACGGATCTGGATGGGGAGGAACAGGCTCAGACTCAACCCATCCAAGACCGAGTGGCTGTGGTTTCCGACGTCCCGATATAGTCAGTTGGTGCCATCGCTGGCTATTGGGGGCGAAGCATTGGCCCCCACGGAGAGGGCTCGCAACTTGGGTGTCCTCCTGGATTCACAGCTGTCTTTAGAAGAGCGTATGACGGCCGTGACCGGGAGGATTTTTCATCAGGTCCGCCTGATTCGCCAGTTGCGTCCCTTTCTGGATCGGGACTCGTTACGCATGGTCACTCATGCCCTCGTTACCTCCCGTCTGGACTATTGTAACGCTCTCTACATGGGGCTCCCCTTGAGGAGCACTCGGAGGCTCCAACTGGCGCAGAGTGCGGCCGCGTGGGTGGTGATGGGAGCGACGTGGCGCTCCCATGTAACGCCTCTCCTGCGCGAGCTGCACTGGCCCCCGGTGGTCTTCCGAGTGCGCTTCAAGGTTTTGGTTATCACCTTCAGAGCGCTCCATGGCTTAGGACCTGGGTACTTGCGGGACCGCCTACTACCACCAATAGCCTCCCACCGACCGGTACGCTCCCATAGGGAGGGGCTCCTCCGGGTGCCGTCGGCCAAACAGTGTCGACTGGCGGCCCCCAGGGGGAGAGCTTTCTCTGTGGGGGCACCTACGATTTGGAACGAGCTCCCCCCGGAGATACGGAGGATCCCGGATTTACGTACCTTCCGTCGCGCGCTTAAGACGTTCCTATTTCATCAAGCCGGCCTGACCTAAATTTTTCCTCTTTTTAAATGGAAATTTTAAATTTGTTTTTAATTTATTGGGGTTTTAAAATTGGTTCAGCCAAATTTATTTAATTAGTTTTATCTCTATTTTAAATTTTGTATCTATCTGTTTTATTTTATGGCTGTTCACCGCCCTGAGTCCTTCGGGAGTAGGGCGGTATACAAATTTAATAAAATGAAAATGAAAAATGAAAATTGTTCCGTGAGCTTTGCCCCTATTTTATGAACTTTCTTGCACCAGTTGTTATATGAACAACAGTAGGGATTCACTTAACAATTGTGGCAAAAAAGGTAAAATGCGGCATGACTCATTTTAAAACTGTCTTGCTTTGTGACAGAAATTTTGGGCTGAATTATGGTCGTAAATTGAGGTCTACCTGTAATTGTCTCTCTTTTTTTTAATCAAACAGAAAGGCAGGGAGATATAACTTTACAATGAAGGTATAAACATTCCCTGTTTATATTTTAATTATAAGATATAATCAATGCTGTTTATGAGAAAATGTGGGGTGCCTACCAGTATGTGCTAAATTCCCAATTTTCTTCTTCTTTGGCCAGTTTTGGGGTCCAAAGCAAAGCAAAATCTTTGCTCAGTTGGTATTAAATTTTCCGAGGAAGAGAAGAGAATCCGCCGTCTCTTTCTAGGAAAATAAAAGAGAGTTTCAAGACTCCTTTGGCCACTCGAGGGCACCAGGCGCCCAGCGTGAGATGAATTCTCCTGTTCCCTGGGGCGACCATGGCTGCTGACCTCTACAAGTGGCTGCACTACAAAACCCATCCTCCTCCACCCTTGGTGTTAGTGGGAGGGGTAGCTAGAGATTAGGATTCTGCCACATCTGGAGAATGACGGAAGCTACGTTTCTTTCTGCTCCCTTTTAAGATAAATGGAGGGGCTGCTCTAAGCCACAATTGGCAGACTTCACATAGGGGAGGTTAAAGACAGAGTTTCTTTCTTTCTTTTCTTTTCTTTTCTTTCTTTCTTTCTTTCCTTCTTTCTTTCTTTCTTTCTTTCTTTCTTTCTTTCTTTCTTTCCTTCTTTCCTTCCTTCCTTCCATCCTTCCTTCCTTCTTCCTTCCTTCCTTTCCTTTTGCTTCCTTTTCTTTCTCTCTCTCCCTTTCTCCTTCCTTCCTTCCTTCCTTCCTTCCTTCCTTCCTTCCTTCCTTCCTTCCTTCCTTCCTTCCTTCCTCTGTTTTCTTCCCTTCCCTTCCGAAGTGACTGACGACCAGTCCTCACAGTTATGACCATCACAGCATCCCCAGGGTTACATGATCAAAATTTGTAGATTTGGCAACTGGCAAATATTAGTGATGGTCGCAGCGTCCTGCCGTCACACAATCCCCTTTTGCGACCTTACCTGCCACTTTCCCACAAGCCAAGTCAATGGGGGGGGGGAGGGAACCTGCATTTGTTTAACGGCCACGTGATTCACTTAACAACTGCACTGATTCCCTTAACAACCAGGGCAAAAGAGGCATAAAAATTGGGCGCGACTCACTTAAATCTTGCTTAACAAGAGAAATTCCCAGTTGTGGTCGTAAGTCGAGGACTACCTGGACTTCCCGTCCCAGAATCCCCCAGCCAGCACATTAGATGGAGAAATCTGGATGTGAAACTCCACATATCCTATTCTAGGAATTCATCCATTTTCATGCCTCCTGGGGAATTCTGGGAGTTGAAGTCCACACACCTTAAATGTCCCAATTTCTTGAAACTCTCCTCCAACATTTGCATTTTCCTGGCTGTGCAATCTTGCTGCCAATCGTTCTTGCTGGATGCCTCTGAAAAGGTGAGCCAGGTGGGAGCTGGCTCTTCCTCCGCTGTTCAACAGGTGCAGCGGGCTCCACATGCTGGGAAGGTTGAGAAACTCCTTTCAAAAGTCAGTTAAAAAAGGGGGAAGACCCCGTTTGATGCCCCCAACCAAAACTGCCGGGTGTTGTGCGAATCCTCCCACCCCAACATCATCGGTTAAACCACCAGGTTCCTCAATTCCCATGGGGGGAACCGAGCCCATTTCCTCCTGCCTGGAGTCCCATGTTCCCCTCCCTGCCCCCCAGCTCGGAGGACAGCCGGGGGAAACTTCCTTCCCCCTTTTTAAGGAGGCCTCCGGATCGTCTCTTGAACCTTCCTTCATTCCTTCTCCTCCACCTTCCCGGGAAGACGCCTCTCCTTCCGTCCCTGAGGAGCTGCATTTCTGACTGCGGGGATTATGTGGGGCGTGTGGGTGCTGCTGGCAATTCTGCTGGTGCTGAGCCGGGCTGGGACCCTGCCGGGGACGTCGCAACCTGGGGTCTCACGAGGAGGAGAGGGGGACCCAGAGCTTTCTACCGGAGGACCTATGCCGGTGAGCATACCTGGCAGGATTCGATCTCGCAGCCCTGACCTGCTTTGCCCATTTTGGGGCCCCGTTCAGAAGTGATTTCCCTGACCCAGGTTGAGTTTTGCACATTCCGCCTGGAAGGACGAGAGTCCCTCTCCCGGCCCCCAAAACAGGGACGGTGGGTTGGAGATGGGAAGTTGGCGTGAGAATAAGCAGAGAATGGTGGTTTGCTCGTGTGATGCATTTAACCTGGTTTGCAGAAGCCCAGCATCTGAGCTTGCACAACCGTTGGGCTGAATCCTAGCTAGAGGGTTTATTGGTCTGGTCTACAAAGGTGACAGAGGTTCCCGACTTACGACCACAATTTGAGGCCAAAATTTCCGTGGCTAAGCGAGACAACGGTGGAGTGAGATTTGCTCCATTTTATGACTTTTCATGTCCCGGTTGTTCAGTGAATCCCTGTGGTTGTTAAGCAAATAGCACCGTTGTTAAGTGAATCAGGCTTCACCATCGACCTTGTGGTCAGAGAATCACAAAAAAGGGATCACGTCATCCTGGGACGTTGCAACCGTCATAAGTATGAGTCAGTTCCAAGCGCCTGAATTTTGATCACATGATCTTGGTGATGCTGTAATGGTCGTAAGTGAGAAAAATGGTCGTAAGTCTCTTTTTTCAGTGCCGTTGTAACTTGAAACGGTCACTAAATGTTATTAGTCAGGAACTGCCTGTAATTGGTTGGCCAAGAAGCCTCTAATGGGATTTCTTTTTTTTTTACAAATTGAGTAATTTATCTCCAAATTGAGGAGGGGTCTTTAAGAACGGGAGCTTGGGTCTTCCCAACCTATCACGGCAGGGGGCTGGACTAGATGACCTCCAAGGTCCCTTCCAACTCTTTATTATTCTGTGATTCTTCTTTTCCAGGTGACAATTCAGATTTTCCCCAGAGAGAGACCGAAGAAGCCTTGCCGTTATTTCCAATGGGTGAACGGCAAAAAAATTTATTTCACCCGTCCGGGATGTTTGTCAACCTTGAGCTTTCAAGGGATCGGCTAAGAGGGCCCCTACTACGCTTGTGGGGTCTTGTGGCAGTCATCACATGCTCTGGGGACCCCGTGACACAAGGACTGCGGTCGGCCCCCGACTCCTGCCATGGGGTGTCATTGTGTGCCTTGCATTTTGCAAAGAAAATAAATCTTTTGCATATTATATACATGTATATATTCGTGTGTGGGTTGTCATTTGCCATCCTGGTTAGTCAGGTGGCCTCCGAGTTCTGTGTTCGAGTCCTGGCACTAACGCCAGTCCTCGACGGACGACCACAATTGAGCCCTGAATTTCTCTTGTTAACCGAGACAGTTGTTCCGTGAGCTTTGCCCCTATTTTATGAACTTTCTTGCACCAGTTGTTAAATGAACAACGGTAGGGATTCACTTAACAATTGTGGCAAAAAACGTAAAATGCGGCATGACTCATTTTAAAACTGCCTTGCTTTGTGACAGAAATTTTGGGCTGAATTATGGTCGTAAATTGAGGTCTACTTGTAATTGTCTCTCTTTTTTTTAATCAAACAGAAAGGCAGGGAGATATAACTTTACAATGAAGGTATAAACATTCCCTGTTTATATTTTAATTATAAGATATAATCAATGCTGTTTATGAGAAAATGTGGGGTGCCTACCAGTATGTGCTAAATTCCCAATTTTCTTCTTCTGTGGCCAGTTTTGGGGTCCAAAGCAAAGCAAAATCTTTGCTCAGTTGGTATTAAATTTTCCGAGGAAGAGAAGAGAATCCGCCGTCTCTTTCTAGGAAAATAAAAGAGAGTTTCAAGAGTCCTTTGGCCACTCGAGGGCACCAGGCGCCCAGCGTAAGATGAATTCTCCTGTTCCCTGTGGCGACCATGGCTGCTGACCTCTACAAGTGGCTGCACTACAAAACCCATCCTCCTCCACCCTTGGTGTTAGTGGGAGGGGTAGCTACAGATTAGGATTCTGCCACATCTGGAGAATGACGGAAGCTACGTTTCTTTCTGCTCCCTTTTAAGATAAATGGAGGAGCTGCTCTAAGCCACAATTGGCAGACTTCACATAGGGGAGGTTAAAGATAGAATTTCCTTCTTTCTTTTCTTTTCTTTCTTTCTTTCTTTCTTTCTTTCTTTCTTTCTTTCTTTCCTTTCTTTCTTCCTTCCTTCCTTCCATCCTTCCTTCCTTCTTCCTTCCTTCCTTTCCTTTTGCTTCCTTTTCTTTCTCTCTCTCCCTTTCTCCTTCCTTCCTTCCTTCCTTCCTTCCTTCCTTCCTTCCTTCCTTCCTTCCTCTGTTTTCTTCCCTTCCCTTCCGAAGTGACTGACGACCAGTCCTCACACTTATGACCATCACAGCATCCCCAGGGTCACATGATCAAAATTTGTAGATTTGGCAACTGGCAAGTATTTGTGATGGTCGCAGCATCCTGCCGTCCCACAATCCCCTTTTGCGACCTTACCTGCCACTTTCCCACAAGCCAAGTCAATTGGGGGGGGCGGGGACCTGCATTTGTTTAGCGGCCATCTGATTCACTTAACAACTGCACTGATTCCCTTAACAACCAGGACGATCTGGATGGGGAGGAACAGGCTCAAGCTCAACCCTTCCAAGACTCAGTGGCTGTGATTCCCGGCATCCCGATATAGTCAGTTGACTCCATCACTGACTATTGGGGGCGAGTCTTTGGCCCCCACTGAAAGGGCTCGCAATCTGGGAGTCCTCCTGGATAGGCAGCTGTCCTTGGAGGAACATCTGATGGCTGTAACCAGGGGGACCTTTTGTCAGGTTCGCCTGATTCGCCAGTTGCGACCCTTTCTTGATCGGGATTCCCTGTGCGCAGTCACTCACGCCCTTGTCACCTCTCGCCTTGACTACTGCAACGCTCTCTACATGGGGCTCCCCTTGAGGAGCACCCAGAGGCTCCAACTGGTGCAGAATGCGGCTGCACGGGGGATTATGGGAGCGAGAGGGCGCTCCCATATGACACCTCTCCTGCGCGAGCTGCATTGGCTCCCGGTGGACTTCCGGGTGCGCTTCAAGGTACTGGTTACCATCTTTAAAGGGCTCCATGGCATAGGACCTGGGTATTTGCGGGACCGCCTTCTGCCGCCAATAGCCTCCCACCGACCAGTACGCTCCCACAGAGAGGGACTCCTCAGGGTGCCGTCGGCCAGGCAGTGTCGGCTGGCGACCCCCAGGGGAAGGGGCTTCTCTGTGGCAGCACCTGCCCTCTGGAACGATTTGCCCCCGGAGATAAGAAGGATATCAGATCTCCGGGCTTTTCGCCGTGCCCTAAAAACTTTTTTCTTCCATCAAGCAGGGCTGGCGTGAACCTCCCCCACCCCCGTTTTTGAGATATTAGATTTTTTAATTGTTTAATGGGTTTTAGTCGTAAGTTTCTTAATTTTTGGCCAAAGGGTATAATTCTTTTAAATTTTTAAATTTTGTATTGGATGTTTTTTACTTGGCTGTGCACCGCCCTGAGTCCACTAGGAGAAGGGCGGTATACAAATTTAAATAAAATAAATAAATAAATAAAAAGGTCAGTTAAAAAAGGGGAAAGACCCCTTTGATGCCCCCAACCAAAACTGCCAGGTGTTGTGCGAATCCTCCCACCCCAACATCATCGGTTAAACCACCAGGTTCCTCAATTCCCATGGAACCGAGATGGGAACTGAGCCCATTTCCCCTCCCTGCCCCCCAGCTCGGAGGACAGCCGGGGGAAACTTCCTTCCCCCTTTTTAAGGAGGCCTCCGGATCGTCTCTTCAACCTTCCTTCATTCCTTCTCCTCCACCTTCCCGGGAAGACGCCTCTCCTTCCGTCCCTGAGGAGCTGCATTTCTGACTGCGGGGATTATGTGGGGCGTGTGGGTGCTGCTGGCGATTCTGCTGGTGCTGAGCCGGGCTGGGACCCTGCCGGGGACGTCGCAACCTGGGGTCTCACGAGGAGGAGAGGGGGACCCAGAGCTTTCTACCGGAGGACCTAGGCCGGTGAGCATACCTGGCAGGATTCGATCTCGCAGCCCTGACCTGCTTTGCCCATTTTGGGGCCCCGTTCAGAAGTGATTTCCCTGACCCAGGTTGAGATTTGCACATTCCGCCTGGAAGGAAGGGGGTCCCTCTCCTGGCCCCCAAAACAGGGACGGTGGGTTGGAGATGGGAAGTTGGCGTGAGAATAAGCAGAGAATGGTGGTTTGCTCATGTGATGCATTTAACCTGGTTTGCAGAAGCCCAGCATCTGAGCTTGCACAACCGTTGGGCTGAATCCTAGCTAGAGGGTTTATTGGTCTGGTCTACAAAGGTGACAGAGGTTCCCGACTTACGACCACAATTTGAGGCCAAAATTTCTGTGGCTAAGCGAGACAACGGTGGAGTGAGATTTGCTCCATTTTATGACTTTTCATGTCCCGGTTGTTCAGTGAATCCCTGTGGTTGTTAAGCAAATAGCACCGTTGTTAAGTGAATCAGGCTTCACCATCGACCTTGTGGTCAGAGAATCACAAAAAAGGGATCACGTCATCCTGGGACGTTGCAACCGTCATAAGTATGAGTCAGTTCCAAGCGCCTGAATTTTGATCACATGATCTTGGTGATGCTGCAATGGTCGTAAGTGAGAAAAATGGTCGTAAGTCACTTTTTTCAGTGCCGTTGTAACTTGAAACGGTCACTAAATGTTATTAGTCAGGAACTGCCTGTAATTGGTTGGCCAAGAAGCCTCTAATGGGATTTCTTTTTTTTTTACAAATTGAGTAATTTATCTCCAAATTGAGGAGGGGTCTTTAAGAACGGGAGCTTGGGTCTTCCCAACCTATCACGGCAGGGGGCTGGACTAGATGACCTCCAAGGTCCCTTCCAACTCTTTATTATTCTGTGATTCTTCTTTTCCAGGTGACAATTCAGATTTTCCCCAGAGAGAGACCGAAGAAGCCTTGCCGTTATTTCCAATGGGTGAACGGCAAAAAAATTTATTTCACCCGTCCGGGATGTTTGTCAACCTTGAGCTTTCAAGGGATCGGCTAAGAGGGCCCCTACTACGCTTGTGGGGTCTTGTGGCAGTCATCACATGCTCTGGGGACCCCGTGACGCAAGGACTGCGGTCGGCCCCCGACTCCTGCCATGGGGTGTCATTGTGTGCCTTGCATTTTGCAAAGAAAATAAATCTTTTGCATATATACATATATATATTCGTGTGTGGGTTGTCATTTGCCATCCTGGTTAGTCAGGTGGCCTCCGAGTTCTGTGTTCGAGTCCTGGCACTATCGGCAGTCCTCGACGGACGACCACAATTGAGCCCTGAATTTCTCTTGTTAACCGAGACAGTTGTTCCGTGAGCTTTGCCCCTATTTTATGAACTTTCTTGCACCAGTTGTTAAATGAACAACGGTAGGGATTCACTTAACAATTGTGGCAAAAAACGTAAAATGCGGCATGACTCATTTTAAAACTGTCTTGCTTTGTGACAGAAATTTTGGGCTGAATTATGGTCGTAAATGGAGGTCTACCTGTAATTGTCTCTCTTTTTTTTAATCAAACAGAAAGGCAGGGAGATATAACTTTACAATGAAGGTATAAAGATTCCCTGTTTATATTTTAATTATAAGATATAATCAATGCTGTTTATGAGAAAATGTGGGGTGCCTACCAGTATGTGCTAAATTCCCAATTTTCTTCTTCTTTGGCCAGTTTTGGGGTCCAAAGCAAAGCAAAATCTTTGCTCAGTTGGTATTAAATTTTCCGAGGAAGAGAAGAGAATCCGCCGTCTCTTTCTAGGAAAATAAAAGAGGGTTTCAAGACTCCTTTGGCCACTTGAGGGCACCAGGCGCCCAGCGTGAGATGAATTCTCCTGTTCCCTGTGGCGACCATGGCTGCTGACCTCTACAAGTGGCTGCACTACAAAACCCATCCTCCTCCACCCTTGGTGTTAGTGGGAGGGGTAGCTAGAGATTAGGATTCTGCCACATCTGGAGAATGACGGAAGCTACGTTTCTTTCTGCTCCCTTTTAAGATAAATGGAGGAGCTGCTCTAAGCCACAATTGGCAGACTTCACATAGGGGAGGTTAAAGATAGAATTTCCTTCTTTCTTTTCTTTTCTTTCTTTCTTTCTTTCTTTCTTTCTTTCTTTCTTTCTTTCTTTCTTTCCTTCCTTCCTTCCTTTCTTTCTTCCTTCCTTCCATCCTTCCTTCCTTCTTCCTTCCTTCCTTTCCTTTTGCTTCCTTTTCTTTCTCTCTCTCCCTTTCTCCTTCCTTCCTTCCTTCCTTCCTTCCTTCCTTCCTTCCTTCCTTCCTTCCTTCCTTCCTTCCTCTGTTTTCTTCCCTTCCCTTCCGAAGTGACTGACGACCAGTCCTCACAGTTATGACCATCACAGCATCCCCAGGGTTACATGATCAAAATTTGTAGATTTGGCAACTGGCAAATATTAGTGATGGTCGCAGCGTCCTGCCGTCACACAATCCCCTTTTGCGACCTTACCTGCCACTTTCCCACAAGCCAAGTCAATGGGGGGGAGGGAACCTGCATTTGTTTAACGGCCACGTGATTCACTTAACAACTGCACTGATTCCCTTAACAACCAGGGCAAAAGAGGCATAAAAATTGGGCGCGACTCACTTAAATCTTGCTTAACAAGAGAAATTCCCAGTTGTGGTCGTAAGTCGAGGACTACATGGACTTCCCGTCCCAGAATCCCCCAGCCAGCACATTAGATGGAGAAATCTGGATGTGAAACTCCACATATCCTATTCTAGGAATTCATCCATTTTCATGGCTCCTGGGGAATTCTGGGAGTTGAAGTCCACACACCTTAAATGTCCCAATTTCTTGAAACTCTCCTCCAACATTTGCATTTTCCTGGCTGTGCAATCTTGCTGCCAATCGTTCTTGCTGGATGCCTCTGAAAAGGTGAGCCAGGTGGGAGCTGGCTCTTCCTCCGCTGTTCAACAGGTGCAGCGGGCTCCACATGCTGGGAAGGTTGAGAAACTCCTTTCAAAAGTCAGTTAAAAAAGGGGGAAGACCCCGTTTGATGCCCCCAACCAAAACTGCCGGGTGTTGTGCGAATCCTCCCACCCCAACATCATCGGTTAAACCACCAGGTTCCTCAATTCCCATGGGGGGAACCGAGCCCATTTCCTCCTGCCTGGAGTCCCATGTTCCCCTCCCTGCCCCCCAGCTCGGAGGACAGCCGGGGGAAACTTCCTTCCCCCTTTTTAAGGAGGCCTCCGGATCGTCTCTTGAACTTTCCTTCATTCCTTCTCCTCCACCTTCCCGGGAAGACGCCTCTCCTTCCGTCCTTGAGGAGCTGCATTTCTGACTGCGGGGATTATGTGGGGCGTGTGGGTGCTGCTGGCGATTCTGCTGGTGCTGAGCCGGGCTGGGACCCTGCCGGGGACGTCGCAACCTGGGGTCTCCCGAGGAGGAGAGGGCGACCCAGAGCTTTCTACCGGAGGACCTAGGCCGGTGAGCATACCTGGCAGGATTCGATCTCGCAGCCCTGACCTGCTTTGCCCATTTTGGGGCCCCGTTCAGAAGTGATTTCCCTGACCCAGGTTGAGTTTTGCACATTCCGCCTCGAAGGACGAGGGTCCCTCTCCCGGCCCCCAAAACAGGGACGGTGGGTTGGAGATGGGAAGTTGGCGTGAGAATAAGCAGAGAATGGTGGTTTGCTCGTGTGATGCATTTAACCTGGTTTGCAGAAGCCCAGCATCTGAGCTTGCACAACCGTTGGGCTGAATCCTAGCTAGAGGGTTTATTGGTCTGGTCTACAAAGGTGACAGAGGTTCCCGACTTACGACCACAATTTGAGGCCAAAATTTCCGTGGCTAAGCGAGACAACGGTGGAGTGAGATTTGCTCCATTTTATGACTTTTCATGTCCCGGTTGTTCAGTGAATCCCTGTGGTTGTTAAGCAAATAGCACCGTTGTTAAGTGAATCAGGCTTCACCATGGACCTTGTGGTCAGAGAATCACAAAAAAGGGATCACGTCATCCTGGGACGTTGCAACCGTCATAAGTATGAGTCAGTTCCAAGCGCCTGAATTTTGATCACATGATCTTGGTGATGCTGTAATGGTCGTAAGTGAGAAAAATGGTCGTAAGTCTCTTTTTTCAGTGCCGTTGTAACTTGAAACGGTCACTAAATGTTATTAGTCAGGAACTGCCTGTAATTGGTTGGCCAAGAAGCCTCTAATGGGATTTCTTTTTTTTTACAAATTGAGTAATTTATCTCCAAATTGAGGAGGGGTCTTTAAGAAAGGGAGCTTGGGTCTTCCCAACCTATCACGGCAGGGGGCTGGACTAGATGACCTCCAAGGTCCCTTCCAACTCTTTATTATTCTGTGATTCTTCTTTTCCAGGTGACAATTCAGATTTTCCCCAGAGAGAGACCGAAGAAGCCTTGCCGTTATTTCCAATGGGTGAACGGCAAAAAAATTTATTTCACCCGTCCGGGATGTTTGTCAACCTTGAGCTTTCAAGGGATTGGCTAAGAGGGCCCCTACTACGCTTGTGGGGTCTTGTGGCAGTCATCACATGCTCTGGGGACCCCGTGACACAAGGACTGCGGTCGGCCCCCGACTCCTGCCATGGGGTGTCATTGTGTGCCTTGCATTTTGCGAAGAAAATAAATCTTTTGCATATTATATACATGTATATATTCGTGTGTGGGTTGTCATTTGCCATCCTGGTTAGTCAAGTGGCCTCCGAGTTCTGTGTTCGAATCCTGGCACTATCGGCAGTCCTCGACGGACGACCACAATTGAGCCCTGAATTTCTCTTGTTAACCGAGACAGTTGTTCCGTGAGCTTTGCCCCTATTTTATGAACTTTCTTGCACCAGTTGTTAAATGAACAACGGTAGGGATTCACTTAACAATTGTGGCAAAAAAGGTAAAATGGGGCATGACTCATTTTAAAACTGTCTTGCTTTGTGACAGAAATTTTGGGCTGAATTATGGTCGTAAATGGAGGTCTACCTGTAATTGTCTCTCTTTTTTTTAATCAAACAGAAAGGCAGGGAGATATAACTTTTCAATGAAGGTATAAACATTCCCTGTTTATATTTTAATTATAAGATATAATCAATGCTGTTTATGAGAAAATGTGGGGTGCCCACCAGTATGTGCTAAATTCCCAATTTTCTTCTTCTGTGGCCAGTTTTGGGGTCCAAAGCAAAGCAAAATCTTTGCTCAGTTGGTATTAAATTTTCCGAGGAAGAGAAGAGAATCCGCCGTCTCTTTCTAGGAAAATAAAAGAGGGTTTCAAGACTCCTTTGGCCACTCGAGGGCACCAGGCGCCCAGCGTGAGATGAATTCTCCTGTTCCCTGGGGCGACCATGGCTGCTGACCTCTACAAGTGGCTGCACTACAAAACCCATCCTCCTCCACCCTTGGTGTTAGTGGGAGGGGTAGCTACAGATTAGGATTCTGCCACATCTGGAGAATGACGGAAGCTACGTTTCTTTCTGCTCCCTTTTAAGATAAATGGAGGAGCTGCTCTAAGCCACAATTGGCAGACTTCACATATGGGAGGTTAAAGACAGAGTTTCTTTCTTTCTTTCTTTCTTTCTTTCTTTCTTTCTTTCTTTCTTTCTTTCTTTCTTTCTTTCTTTCTTTCTTTCTTCCTTCCTTCCTTCCTTCCTTCCTTTCTTTCTTTCTTTTTCTTTCTTTCTTTCTTTCTTTCTTTTTTCCTTCCTTCCCTCCTTTCTTTCTTTCTTTCTTTCTTTCTTTCTTTCTTTCTTTCTTTCTCCTTCCTTCCTTCCTTCCTTCCTTCCTTCCTTCCTTCCTTCTTCCTTCCTCCCTTTCCTTTTGCTTCCTTTTCTTTCTCTCTCTCCCTTTCTCCTTCCTTCCTTCCTTCCTTCCTTCCTTCCTCTGTTTTCTTCCCTTCCCTTCCGAAGTGACTGACGACCAGTCCTCACAGTTATGACCATCACAGCATCCCCAGGGTTACATGATCAAAATTTGTAGATTTGGCAACTGGCAAATATTAGTGATGGTCGCAGCGTCCTGCCGTCACACAATCCCCTTTTGCGACCTTACCTGCCACTTTCCCACAAGCCAAGTCAATGGGGGGGAGGGAACCTGCATTTGTTTAGCGGCCATCTGATTCACTTAACAACTGCACTGATTCCCTTAACAACCAGGACAAAAAAGTTGTAAAAATTGGGCGCAACTCACTTAAATCTTGCTTAACAAAAAAAATTCCCAGTTGTGGTCGTAAATTGAGGACTACATGGACTTCCCCTCCCAGAATCCCCCAGCCAGCACATTAGATGGAGAAATCTGGACTCCATCCATTCATGGCTCCTGGGGAATTCTGGGAGTTGAAGTCCACACACCTTAAATGTCCCAATTTCTTGAAACTCTCCTCCAACATTTGCATTTTCCTGGCTGTGCAATCTTGCTGCCAATCGTTCTTGCTGGATGCCTCTGAAAAGGTGAGCCAGGTGGGAGCTGGCTCTTCCTCCGCTGTTCAACAGGTGCAGCGGGCTCCACATGCTGGGAAGGTTGAGAAACTCCTTTCAAAAGTCAGTTAAAAAAGGGGGAAAGACCCCGTTTGATGCCCCCAACCAAAACTGCCGGGTGTTGTGCGAATCCTCCCACCCCAACATCATCGGTTAAACCACCAGGTTCCTCAATTCCCATGGAACCGAGATGGGAACTGAGCCCATTTCCCCTCCCTGCCCCCCAGCTCGGAGGACAGGTGGGGGAAACTTCCTTCCCCCTTTTTAAGGAGGCCTCCGGATCGTCTCTTGAACCTTCCTTCATTCCTTCTCCTCCACCTTCCCGGGAAGACGCCTCTCCTTCCGTCCCTGAGGAGCTGCATTTCTGACTGCGGGGATTATGTGGGGCGTGTGGGTGCTGCTGGCGATTCTGCTGGTGCTGAGCCGGGCTGGGACCCTGCCGGGGACGTCGCAACCTGGGGTCTCACGAGGAGGAGAGGGGGACCCAGAGCTTTCTACCGGAGGACCTATGCCGGTGAGCATACCTGGCAGGATTCGATCTCGCAGCCCTGACCTGCTTTGCCCATTTTGGGGCCCCGTTCAGAAGTGATTTCCCTGACCCAGGTTGAGTTTTGCACATTCCGCCTGGAAGGACGAGAGTCCCTCTCCCGGCCCCCAAAACAGGGACGGTGGGTTGGAGATGGGAAGTTGGCGTGAGAATAAGCAGAGAATGGTGGTTTGCTCGTGTGATGCATTTAACCTGGTTTGCAGAAGCCCAGCATCTGAGCTTGCACAACCGTTGGGCTGAATCCTAGCTAGAGGGTTTATTGGTCTGGTCTACAAAGGTGACAGAGGTTCCCGACTTACGACCACAATTTGAGGCCAAAATTTCCGTGGCTAAGCGAGACAACGGTGGAGTGAGATTTGCTCCATTTTATGACTTTTCATGTCCCGGTTGTTCAGTGAATCCCTGTGGTTGTTAAGCAAATAGCACCGTTGTTAAGTGAATCAGGCTTCACCATCGACCTTGTGGTCAGAGAATCACAAAAAAGGGATCACGTCATCCTGGGACGTTGCAACCGTCATAAGTATGAGTCAGTTCCAAGCGCCTGAATTTTGATCACATGATCTTGGTGATGCTGTAATGGTCGTAAGTGAGAAAAATGGTCGTAAGTCTCTTTTTTCAGTGCCGTTGTAACTTGAAACGGTCACTAAATGTTATTAGTCAGGAACTGCCTGTAATTGGTTGGCCAAGAAGCCTCTAACGGGATTTCTTTTTTTTTACAAATTGAGTAATTTATCTCCAAATTGAGGAGGGGTCTTTAAGAACGGGAGCTTGGGTCTTCCCAACCTATCACGGCAGGGGGCTGGACTAGATGACCTCCAAGGTCCCTTCCAACTCTTTATTATTCTGTGATTCTTCTTTTCCAGGTGACAATTCAGATTTTCCCCAGAGAGAGACCGAAGAAGCCTTGCCGTTATTTCCAATGGGTGAACGGCAAAAAAATTTATTTCACCCGTCCGGGATGTTTGTCAACCTTGAGCTTTCAAGGGATTGGCTAAGAGGGCCCCTACTACGCTTGTGGGGTCTTGTGGCAGTCATCACATGCTCTGGGGACCCCGTGACACAAGGACTGCGGTCGGCCCCCGACTCCTGCCATGGGGTGTCATTGTGTGCCTTGCATTTTGCAAAGAAAATAAATCTTTTGCATATTATATACATGTATATATTCGTGTGTGGGTTGTCATTTGCCATCCTGGTTAGTCAGGTGGCCTCCGAGTTCTGTGTTCGAGTCCTGGCACTAACGCCAGTCCTCGACGGACGACCACAATTGAGCCCTGAATTTCTCTTGTTAACCGAGACAGTTGTTCCGTGAGCTTTGCCCCTATTTTATGAACTTTCTTGCACCAGTTGTTAAATGAACAACGGTAGGGATTCACTAAACAATTGTGGCAAAAAAGGTAAAATGGGGCATGACTCATTTTAAAACTGTCTTGCTTTGTGACAGAAAATTTGGGCTGAATTATGGTCGTAAATTGAGGTCTACCTGTAATTGTCTCTCTTTTTTTTAATCAAACAGAAAGGCAGGGAGATATAACTTTTCAATGAAGGTATAAACATTCCCTGTTTATATTTTAATTATAAGATATAATCAATGCTGTTTATGAGAAAATGTGGGGTGCCCACCAGTATGTGCTAAATTCCCAATTTTCTTCTTCTGTGGCCAGTTTTGGGGTCCAAAGCAAAGCAAAATCTTTGCTCAGTTGGTATTAAATTTTCCGAGGAAGAGAAGAGAATCCGCCGTCTCTTTCTAGGAAAATAAAAGAGAGTTTCAAGACTCCTTTGGCCACTCGAGGGCACCAGGCGCCCAGCGTAAGATGAATTCTCCTGTTCCCTGTGGCGACCATGGCTGCTGACCTCTACAAGTGGCTGCACTACAAAACCCATCCTCCTCCACCCTTGGTGTTAGTGGGAGGGGTAGCTACAGATTAGGATTCTGCCACATCTGGAGAATGACGGAAGCTACGTTTCTTTCTGCTCCCTTTTAAGATAAATGGAGGAGCTGCTCTAAGCCACAATTGGCAGACTTCACATAGGGGAGGTTAAAGATAGAATTTCCTTCTTTCTTTTCTTTTCTTTTCTTTCTTTCTTTCCTTTCTTTCTTTCCTTTCTTTCTTTCCTTTCTCTCTTTCTTTCTTTCTATCTTTCTTTCTTTCTTCCTTCCTTCCTTTCTTTCTTCTTCCTTCCTTCCTTTCCTTTTGCTTCCTTTTCTTTCTCTCTCTCCCTTTCTCCTTCCTTCCTTCCTTCCTTCCTTCCTTCCTCTGTTTTCTTCCCTTCCCTTCCGAAGTGACTGACGACCAGTCCTCACAGTTATGACCATCACAGCATCCCCAGGGTCACATGATCAAAATTTGTAGATTTGGCAACTGGCAAATATTAGTGATGGTCGCAGCGTCCTGCCGTCACACAATCCCCTTTTGCGACCTTACCTGCCACTTTCCCACAAGCCAAGTCAATGGGGGGGGGGAGGGAACCTGCATTTGTTTAACGGCCACGTGATTCACTTAACAACTGCACTGATTCCCTTAACAACCAGGGCAAAAGAGGCATAAAAATTGGGCGCGACTCACTTAAATCTTGCTTAACAAGAGAAATTCCCAGTTGTGGTCGTAAGTCGAGGACTACATGGACTTCCCGTCCCAGAATCCCCCAGCCAGCACATTAGATGGAGAAATCTGGATGTGAAACTCCACATATCCTATTCTAGGAATTCATCCATTTTCATGCCTCCTGGGGAATTCTGGGAGTTGAAGTCCACACACCTTAAATGTCCCAATTTCTTGAAACTCTCCTCCAACATTTGCATTTTCCTTGCTGTGCAATCTTGCTGCCAATCGTTCTTGCTGGATGCCTCTGAAAAGGTGAGCCAGGTGGGAGCTGGCTCTTCCTCCGCTGTTCAACAGGTGCAGCGGGCTCCACATGCTGGGAAGGTTGAGAAACTCCTTTCAAAAGTCAGTTAAAAAAGGGGGAAAGACCCCGTTTGATGCCCCCAACCAAAACTGCCGGGTGTTGTGCGAATCCTCCCACCCCAACATCATCGGTTAAACCACCAGGTTCCTCAATTCCCATGGGGGGAACCGAGCCCATTTCCTCCTGCCTGGAGTCCCATGTTCCCCTCCCTGCCCCCCAGCTCGGAGGACAGCCGGGGGAAACTTCCTTCCCCCTTTTTAAGGAGGCCTCCGGATCGTCTCTTGAACCTTCCTTCATTCCTTCTCCTCCACCTTCCCGGGAAGACGCCTCTCCTTCCGTCCCTGAGGAGCTGCATTTCTGACTGCGGGGATTATGTGGGGCGTGTGGGTGCTGCTGGCAATTCTGCTGGTGCTGACCCGGGCTGGGACCCTGCCGGGGACGTCGCAACCTGGGGTCTCCCGAGGAGGAGAGGGGGACCCAGAGCTTTCTACCGGAGGACCTATGCCGGTGAGCATACCTGGCAGAATTCGATCTCGCAGCCCTGACCTGCTTTGCCCATTTTGGGGCCCCGTTCAGAAGTGATTTCCCTGACCCAGGTTGAGTTTTGCACATTCCGCCTGGAAGGATGGGGGTCCCTCTCCCGGCCCCCAAACAGGGACGGTGGGTTGGAGATGGGAAGTTGGCGTGAGAATAAGCAGAGAATGGTGGTTTGCTCGTGTGATGCATTTAGCCTGGTTTGCAGAAGCCCAGCATCTGAGCTTGCACAACCGTTGGGCTGAATCCTAGCTAGAGGGTTTATTGGTCTGGTCTACAAAGGTGACAGAGGTTCCCGACTTACGACCACAATTTGAGGCCAAAATTTCCGTGGCTAAGCGAGACAACGGTGGAGTGAGATTTGCTCCATTTTATGACTTTTCATGTCCCGGTTGTTCAGTGAATCCCTATGGTTGTTAAGCAAATAGCACCGTTGTTAAGTGAATCAGGCTTCACCATCGACCTTGTGGTCAGAGAATCACAAAAAAGGGATCACGTCATCCTGGGACGTTGCAACCGTCATAAGTATGAGTCAGTTCCAAGCGCCTGAATTTTGATGATGCTGTAATGGTCGTAAGTGAGAAAAATGGTCGTAAGTCTCTTTTTTCAGTGCCGTTGTAACTTGAAACGGTCACTAAATGTTATTAGTCAGGAACTGCCTGTAATTGGTTGGCCAAGAAGCCTCTAATGGGATTTCTTTTTTTTTTCAAATTGAGTAATTTATCTCCAAATTGAGGAGGGGTCTTTAAGAACGGGAGCTTGGGTCTTCCCAACCTATCACGGCAGGGGGCTGGACTAGATGACCTCCAAGGTCCCTTCCAACTCTTTATTATTCTGTGATTCTTCTTTTCCAGGTGACAATTCAGATTTTCCCCAGAGAGAGACCGAAGAAGCCTTGCCGTTATTTCCAATGGGTGAACGGCAAAAAAATTTATTTCACCCGTCCGGGATGTTTGTCAACCTTGAGCTTTCAAGGGATTGGCTAAGAGGGCCCCTACTACGCTTGTGGGGTCTTGTGGCAGTCATCACATGCTCTGGGGACCCCGTGACGCAAGGACTGCGGTCGGCCCCCGACTCCTGCCATGGGGTGTCATTGTGTGCCTTGCATTTTGCAAAGAAAATAAATCTTTTGCATATTATATACATGTATATATTCGTGTGTGGGTTGTCATTTGCCATCCTGGTTAGTCAGGTGGCCTCCGAGTTCTGTGTTCGAGTCCTGGCACTAACGCCAGTCCTCGACGGACGACCACAATTGAGCCCTGAATTTCTCTTGTTAACCGAGACAGTTGTTCCGTGAGCTTTGCCCCTATTTTATGAACTTTCTTGCACCAGTTGTTAAATGAACAACGGTAGGGATTCACTAAACAATTGTGGCAAAAAAGGTAAAATGGGGCATGACTCATTTTAAAACTGTCTTGCTTTGTGACAGAAAATTTGGGCTGAATTATGGTCGTAAATTGAGGTCTACCTGTAATTGTCTCTCTTTTTTTTAATCAAACAGAAAGGCAGGGAGATATAACTTTTCAATGAAGGTATAAACATTCCCTGTTTATATTTTAATTATAAGATATAATCAATGCTGTTTATGAGAAAATGTGGGGTGCCCACCAGTATGTGCTAAATTCCCAATTTTCTTCTTCTGTGGCCAGTTTTGGGGTCCAAAGCAAAGCAAAATCTTTGCTCAGTTGGTATTAAATTTTCCGAGGAAGAGAAGAGAATCCGCCGTCTCTTTCTAGGAAAATAAAAGAGAGTTTCAAGACTCCTTTGGCCACTCGAGGGCACCAGGCGCCCAGCGTGAGATGAATTCTCCTGTTCCCTGGGGCGACCATGGCTGCTGACCTCTACAAGTGGCTGCACTACAAAACCCATCCTCCTCCACCCTTGGTGTTAGTGGGAGGGGTAGCTACAGATTAGGATTCTGCCACATCTGGAGAATGACGGAAGCTACGTTTCTTTCTGCTCCCTTTTAAGATAAATGGAGGAGCTGCTCTAAGCCACAATTGGCAGACTTCACATAGGGGAGGTTAAAGATAGAATTTCCTTCTTTCTTTTCTTTTCTTTTCTTTCTTTCTTTCCTTTCTTTCTTTCCTTTCTTTCTTTCCTTTCTCTCTTTCTTTCTTTCTATCTTTCTTTCTTTCTTCCTTCCTTCCTTTCTTTCTTCTTCCTTCCTTCCTTTCCTTTTGCTTCCTTTTCTTTCTCTCTCTCCCTTTCTCCTTCCTTCCTTCCTTCCTTCCTTCCTTCCTCTGTTTTCTTCCCTTCCCTTCCGAAGTGACTGACGACCAGTCCTCACAGTTATGACCATCACAGCATCCCCAGGGTCACATGATCAAAATTTGTAGATTTGGCAACTGGCAAATATTAGTGATGGTCGCAGCGTCCTGCCGTCACACAATCCCCTTTTGCGACCTTACCTGCCACTTTCCCACAAGCCAAGTCAATGGGGGGGGGGAGGGAACCTGCATTTGTTTAACGGCCACGTGATTCACTTAACAACTGCACTGATTCCCTTAACAACCAGGGCAAAAGAGGCATAAAAATTGGGCGCGACTCACTTAAATCTTGCTTAACAAGAGAAATTCCCAGTTGTGGTCGTAAGTCGAGGACTACATGGACTTCCCGTCCCAGAATCCCCCAGCCAGCACATTAGATGGAGAAATCTGGATGTGAAACTCCACATATCCTATTCTAGGAATTCATCCATTTTCATGCCTCCTGGGGAATTCTGGGAGTTGAAGTCCACACACCTTAAATGTCCCAATTTCTTGAAACTCTCCTCCAACATTTGCATTTTCCTTGCTGTGCAATCTTGCTGCCAATCGTTCTTGCTGGATGCCTCTGAAAAGGTGAGCCAGGTGGGAGCTGGCTCTTCCTCCGCTGTTCAACAGGTGCAGCGGGCTCCACATGCTGGGAAGGTTGAGAAACTCCTTTCAAAAGTCAGTTAAAAAAGGGGGAAAGACCCCGTTTGATGCCCCCAACCAAAACTGCCGGGTGTTGTGCGAATCCTCCCACCCCAACATCATCGGTTAAACCACCAGGTTCCTCAATTCCCATGGGGGGAACCGAGCCCATTTCCTCCTGCCTGGAGTCCCATGTTCCCCTCCCTGCCCCCCAGCTCGGAGGACAGCCGGGGGAAACTTCCTTCCCCCTTTTTAAGGAGGCCTCCGGATCGTCTCTTGAACCTTCCTTCATTCCTTCTCCTCCACCTTCCCGGGAAGACGCCTCTCCTTCCGTCCCTGAGGAGCTGCATTTCTGACTGCGGGGATTATGTGGGGCGTGTGGGTGCTGCTGGCAATTCTGCTGGTGCTGACCCGGGCTGGGACCCTGCCGGGGACGTCGCAACCTGGGGTCTCCCGAGGAGGAGAGGGGGACCCAGAGCTTTCTACCGGAGGACCTATGCCGGTGAGCATACCTGGCAGAATTCGATCTCGCAGCCCTGACCTGCTTTGCCCATTTTGGGGCCCCGTTCAGAAGTGATTTCCCTGACCCAGGTTGAGTTTTGCACATTCCGCCTGGAAGGATGGGGGTCCCTCTCCCGGCCCCCAAACAGGGACGGTGGGTTGGAGATGGGAAGTTGGCGTGAGAATAAGCAGAGAATGGTGGTTTGCTCGTGTGATGCATTTAGCCTGGTTTGCAGAAGCCCAGCATCTGAGCTTGCACAACCGTTGGGCTGAATCCTAGCTAGAGGGTTTATTGGTCTGGTCTACAAAGGTGACAGAGGTTCCCGACTTACGACCACAATTTGAGGCCAAAATTTCCGTGGCTAAGCGAGACAACGGTGGAGTGAGATTTGCTCCATTTTATGACTTTTCATGTCCCGGTTGTTCAGTGAATCCCTATGGTTGTTAAGCAAATAGCACCGTTGTTAAGTGAATCAGGCTTCACCATCGACCTTGTGGTCAGAGAATCACAAAAAAGGGATCACGTCATCCTGGGACGTTGCAACCGTCATAAGTATGAGTCAGTTCCAAGCGCCTGAATTTTGATGATGCTGTAATGGTCGTAAGTGAGAAAAATGGTCGTAAGTCTCTTTTTTCAGTGCCGTTGTAACTTGAAACGGTCACTAAATGTTATTAGTCAGGAACTGCCTGTAATTGGTTGGCCAAGAAGCCTCTAATGGGATTTCTTTTTTTTTTCAAATTGAGTAATTTATCTCCAAATTGAGGAGGGGTCTTTAAGAACGGGAGCTTGGGTCTTCCCAACCTATCACGGCAGGGGGCTGGACTAGATGACCTCCAAGGTCCCTTCCAACTCTTTATTATTCTGTGATTCTTCTTTTCCAGGTGACAATTCAGATTTTCCCCAGAGAGAGACCGAAGAAGCCTTGCCGTTATTTCCAATGGGTGAACGGCAAAAAAATTTATTTCACCCGTCCGGGATGTTTGTCAACCTTGAGCTTTCAAGGGATTGGCTAAGAGGGCCCCTACTACGCTTGTGTCAGGCATAAATGCTCTGCCCGTGCCAGGGATCAGCTATAGCGCAGTAGTGCAGGGGTTAACTCAGACCCCTACCTGGTCAGCTCCTCCCATAGACCCCTCCTTACCTGAATCCCCGCCCACAGGTATAAAAGGTGGGCACACTACTCCATGTTCCAGTTGTTCCTGATGCATTCCAGAGATGATGTGATGAACCTACAAATAAAAGGAGATATATTTTACCTGATGACTCAAGTCTCTTTATTGGGCCTGATCCACCATTCCTTGTAACAAAATGGTAGCAGAGGATGGTTGGTAAGGCCCAAAGATCCCAAGCCACAAGACAAGGACCCATACCTACCTGCAGAATGGCGACACCTCCGAAGCAACGGGAAAGCAACCCATCGGATTCGCCAGGAAAGGCAGGAACCTCGACCACCCCCAAAACCACCGCGACGGAAGAAAGGGGGGAGATCGAAAAAGGAAAAAGGGCCCACCACCACGATCAAGAGGAAGAGAAGCTGTGACTCGACGTCCTACAGCTGCTGAAAGAACGAGCCGGCGACAAGAACCTCCTTGCCGACCTGCGGAGCTTCATAATCGACCGCGAGGTGGCAAGGAGCGAAGAGGGCTCGGACTCCGAACTCGAGGAGCTGGACTCGGTGAGTGGATCGCCCAAAAGGGCACCCCCAACGGCCACCGAGCCCCGAAGCCCCGCTCCAAATTTGAAACGGCGGCCATCTTTGTCCACGTGGTCGGACAAGATGGCCGACCCCCAACCAATCAACATACAGAATTCAAAATGGCCGGCGCGCGAAAAATGCCGGACCATAAACAACGATGAAAGTGACCAGGGAGAGGGAACCGAATCCGACTCCGACCCCTGGTACACCCCCAGCGAGCGGCAAGTGGATAGGGCCATGAAGACCCTCGCCGCCGCCTTCGGCCCAGGCCTCAAAATCACCAAGGAGAGGCCGGAGAGGCCAAAACGGAAGGTAAGGCGAGGAGAGGGACAGCGGAGCACCCACCCGAGAGCCACCGACGCCCGCGATGATTCACCAGCCCACCTTCGCACCACAGGGACACTGCGCCCCCGATTGCCCAGGCCGCGCACCCCGGACCGCATGGATTGGGGCAGCTACTTACAACCGTCGCCGGATCCTCAGCACCGCCGAGATCTTCATTCCGGAGCTGCAGCTGCTGAACGACACCTTCCGGAACACACCTGGACCCCCAAGGCCGAGGCCGAGGCCTACCCGACCGGCAGAGGCCTCTACAGCAGAGCCGCGACGAACAGGTCCTTCCTCGGCGACGGCGGAGCCGAAATGGACTTCGCGCATGCGCTCTTCCGCCTAGAGGAAGAAAAAAGAAAAAAATTACAAAGCGGGACTTTTAAACTGCCGGCAAGCGTTCCCATGCCCTACTGCTGCTATAGAGACATAAGGAACCATGGACAGCAGCCAGCAGTAAGTAATTTTACTACTAGTGCTGGGAACTTACCTGTTGACTTTCCCAAGTTGAGGATGGATGGGGGCAATATCCTAGAGTGGTCACAGCAGCTCCAGGTGGTGTTTCTGAAAGAAAACATGTCACATTTTATTAATGACCCCCCAGAGAAACCATGGACTTTAGAGCTGGATTGCATGCACCATAAGGCATTCTACCTTTTAATTGCCAGTATTTCCCCCACAATTTACCACTGTATTGGCCATAACCTCACAGTGTCCGAAATTATAGGGAAAATGTTTGGATTGTTTTATAGTGAGAGTGTGTCCACCACCACACAAATTTCCAAGGACTTCTTTTCCGCCAGACTTAAGCCAGGGACCCCCATGAGTGAGCACCTAGTGTCCTTAAGCGGTACCAGGGCAGAGCTACACCTTAGGGGAGAAGTTATTTCCGACCAAATCATGAAGAGTGTGATAATCAACTCTTTAGACCACTCATGGAATAACTTCCTGACACAATTAGACACCGTTAGCCTAGGGATGCTGTCTGTGGAGAGGCTATCCAACAGGCTTATCGCAGAAGACAATCTGAGGAGGAGCCGCCCCGGCCCTCCCAGAGAACACAAGAGTGAGAAGAGGGTAGTCTTCCAAGAGAAGCAACACAACACACCCGAGTGCTACATCTGCAGGTCAAAGGGACACATCAAAAGGGACTGCCCCAAGAACTATAGGGAAAGAGGCAGGCCAGAACATAAGTACAGGCAAACAGAAAGGCACACATCCGATGAAAGGTATAGGCGTAGAGACTCACCCATCCCCAGGGATAGGAAGGGAAACAGGGACAGCTCACGCGACAGCAGGACAGGGTCCCTATATGGGATAGGGGAGCACACACACACCACACACCAAGACAAAGACACCAGCTCTTGGCTCCTAGACTCGGGGGCTTCCAACCACACCACATACAATCAGAAATTACTCTCATCATTCAAGAGAGAGGATTTTTCTATCAAAGTTGCTGATCAAAACCAGGTCAGAGTAACAGGCAAGGGGACAATCACGTTACCAGGCATAGGGAAAATAGAGGGGGTACTACTAGTCCCGGAAATACCCCACAACATCCTGGCCGCAGTAAAGCTCAGCAGGGAATCAGGGGTTGAGATGATATTCACAAAAGGCAATGTGAAGGTTAGCAAGAACAGGAAGGACATAGGGAGAGTAACCATTAACCAAGGGTTACCCTACATAAATTTCTATGAGGATTACGCCCACAGCATAAACACCAGTTCAGAGAACACAGAAGACACTGACCAAAGCAAGACTGAAGGTGAACAGATAGGTGGGGGAGAGGTAGATAACGACGATAACACGACACCAGAAACACAGCACAACAAACACACCCAAAAGAGACCCTCAATAGGCAAACCAATGCATGACAACTGTGCCCACCTGCTGCATCGCAAGCTTGGACACGCCAGTTTTCCCGTGATACAAAAAATGGCAAATTGTACCGAGGGTGCCATAATAAAAAACTGTGAAAACTACCTCGAGTGCTCGGTGTGCAAGTGTTCAAAACTAAAAGTAAAACCCAGACCCAAGAAGTCGTTACGCGCCGCCAAACAAATATTCGACTTAGTACACATGGACCTGGTAGGGCCCCTAAGGCCATCCATAAATTACAAAAAAAGGTACTTCCTCACCATAGTAGATGACCATAGTCGATATGGCTTCGTCTACACCTTAAGAAAAAAGGATGAAGCCTTCCAAAAATTCAAAGAGTTTTATAAAAGGGTAGAAACCCAAAACAACAAACAGATCAAACAGATCATGACCGACAGAGGGTCTGAGTTTTTATCTAAGGACTTCTCACATTGGCTCAGGTCCAAAGGCGTGATTCACTTTACGTCGTCCCCGTTTTCCGCCTTTCAGAACGGGGTCGTAGAACGACGGAACTCCACGCTGCAAACGATGGTCAGGTGCGCCCTAGAGGACGCGGGCATTGGCCAACACTTCTGGTCTGAAGCCCTGGTCTACTCTAACTATACATTAAATAGAACATGGTCCAGTGTGATAAACAAAACACCCTACGAGGTCATGTATAACAAGAAGCCACAGATAGCACACCTACATGTGTTCGGTGTAACGGCTGACGTCCACATACCCAAGCAGTTACGCAGGAAAGGGGATAAGGTGTCCAGAAGGCTCAGGTTTATGGGATACGAGCCAGGAACCAAAGGCTTCAGGTTTGTGGACAGTAATAATAGGTTTGTGGTCTCCAGAACAGCGGCATTCCATGAGCAAGCCAACTGGTCCAGGTTGCACCTAAACGAGGTACCCACCGAGCGGGAGGATAGTCCCATCGAGCAAACCCAAATCAAAAACGAGACAGCAAATAGACAGCAAGGGAGCAGGCCCAAGCCCGACCTCCAAGGCATCAAGGTTGAGGGATGGAAAGAGAATCATCCCAAGATAAGTGTCGAATCACTGACACAAAGAGAGGCCAGATATCTGCATGACACCGAGCAGGCAGCAACCAGGCCTGTCAGGTCAACCAGAAACCAGCTGCCAAAAAGGTTGAATGATTACGTGATGCACGTGCACACAAACCACATTACGCCAAACTCCTACGAAGAGGTACTGAGACTACCCCAGGGGGAGAGGGCAAAGTGGGAGTTAGCCATGGCCAAAGAACTGGACAGCCTGAGGAAGCTGGAGGTATACACCCCCACCAAAGTCCCAGAGGGCAAGAACACAATAGGCACCCGGTGGATATTCAAAGTCAAAAACTTAGAGGGGGGCCAAAGCCTATACAAGGCAAGATTAGTTGCCCAGGGGTTTGCTCAAAGGTTTCCGGAGGACTACACAGACACCTATTCGCCCACCGTAAGAACAGAGAGCGTCAAAAGTGCCTTGGTCATTGCATCCTTACTAGGGCTGGAGGTGCACCAGTTCGACGTGCAGACCGCCTACCTGCACGCCAAACTAGACAAAGAGATATACATCAGAGCCCCCCACAGCAAAGAAACCAACAGAGGGGACACCTGGTTACTTCATAAGAGCCTGTATGGACTAAAACAATCAGGCAAATGATGGTACGAATGCCTGGTAGAGGCCCTGAAGTCTATGGGATTCACGGCGACCATAGCTGACAACTGTTTCTTCACCAGGAAAGAGGGGGACTCACCAGAATACATCCTAGTTTACGTGGATGACATTCTATACATCAGCAAACACGAAGCCAACCGCGACACCTTCGCCAGCAGGCTGAGCGAGCATTTCACTCTAAAGTACCTTGGGAGGATAAACCGATACCTGGGGGTACAAGTCAACCAGACGCCAAAAGGTTTCCAACTGTCACAGAAAGAGAAAATAGAAGAGTTACTCCATAAGTGCAACATGGCAGACGCCAAAGGATGTGATTCACCCATGCAGGCGGACTTCCTAAAAAACATGCATGATGAATCACCCGAATTTGGAGATAACACGCTGTACAGGTCTATCATAGGCTCCCTCCTGTATATCGCTAACTGGACAAGACCGGACATTGCTCTATCCGTCAATTTACTATCCAGGCACGTGAGCAAACCCACCACATACCACTGGGATGCAGTAAAAAGGGTGCTAAGATACCTGAAACAGAGTGCCAATGCATGCTTAACCCTAGAGCCTGAGAAATCCGAAGAACCCATCCTCTCATGCTACGCTGATGCTGACTGGGCCGGAGACGCCAAAGGCCGCAAAAGCACATCTGGGTACATATTCTACTTAAATAACTGTCCGGTGCATTGGTACACAGGCAAACAAATCTTGGTGGCAACCTCGACTACTGAAGCTGAATATATATGCCTTTCCAAAGCCGCCAACAATCTCATCTGGTTCGACGACATACTCGCCAGCGTGTGGAGAGAACCAGCTTACCCAATAAATATCTACGAAGATAACAAAGCCGCCATAGAGATATCTATGTCCAACGCTGTGGGGCAAAGGTCAAGGCACATAGACATAAAGTACAAACACGTTAGACAGCTCTCCAGAATTGGTTTCATAAAGGCCATACACTGCGACACAGAAGAACAGACCGCAGACATACTCACAAAACCACTACAGGGCAAGCAACACTCACACTTAGTTTCCAAGCTCAAGATCCACCCCAGGGTACCAACCAGTCAGTCAGGCCTACAGACACGGGTCAGGCATTTAGAGGGGGATTTGTCAGGCATAAATGCTCTGCCCGTGCCAGGGATCAGCTATAGCGCAGTAGTGCAGGGGTTAACTCAGACCCCTACCTGGTCAGCTCCTCCCATAGACCCCTCCTTACCTGAATCCCCGCCCACAGGTATAAAAGGTGGGCACACTACTCCATGTTCCAGTTGTTCCTGATGCATTCCAGAGATGATGTGATGAACCTGCAAATAAAAGAGATATATTTTACCTGATGACTCAAGTCTCTTTATTGGGCCTGATCCACCATTCCTTGTAACAGCTTGTGGGGTCTTGTGGCAGTCATCACATGCTCTGGGGACCCCGTGACGCAAGGACTGCGGTCGGCCGCCGACTCCTGCCATGGGGTGTCATTGTGTGCCTTGCATTTTGCAAAGAAAATAAATCTTTTGCATATATACCTATATATATTCGTGTGTGGGTTGTCATTTGCCATCCTGGTTAGTCAGGTGGCCTCCGAGTTCTGTGTTCGAGTCCTGGCACTAACGCCAGTCCTCGACGGACGACCACAATTGAGCCCTGAATTTCTCTTGTTAACCGAGACAGTTGTTCCGTGAGCTTTGCCCCTATTTTATGAACTTTCTTGCACCAGTTGTTAAATGAACAACGGTAGGGATTCACTTAACAATTGTGGCAAAAAAGGTAAAATGGGGCATGACTCATTTTAAAACTGTCTTGCTTTGTGACAGAAATTTTGGGCTGAATTATGGTCGTAAATTGAGGTCTACCTGTAATTGTCTCTCTTTTTTTTAATCAAACAGAAAGGCAGGGAGATATAACTTTTCAATGAAGGTATAAACATTCCCTGTTTATATTTTAATTATAAGATATAATCAATGCTGTTTATGAGAAAATGTGGGGTGCCCACCAGTATGTGCTAAATTCCCAATTTTCTTCTTCTGTGGCCAGTTTTGGGGTCCAAAGCAAAGCAAAATCTTTGCTCAGTTGGTATTAAATTTTCCGAGGAAGAGAAGAGAATCCGCCGTCTCTTTCTAGGAAAATAAAAGAGAGTTTCAAGACTCCTTTGGCCACTCGAGGGCACCAGGCGCCCAGCGTAAGATGAATTCTCCTGTTCCCTGTGGCGACCATGGCTGCTGACCTCTACAAGTGGCTGCACTACAAAACCCATCCTCCTCCACCCTTGGTGTTAGTGGGAGGGGTAGCTACAGATTAGGATTCTGCCACATCTGGAGAATGACGGAAGCTACGTTTCTTTCTGCTCCCTTTTAAGATAAATGGAGGAGCTGCTCTAAGCCACAATTGGCAGACTTCACATAGGGGAGGTTAAAGATAGAATTTCTTTCTTTCTTTCTTTCTTTCTTTCTTTCTTTCTTTCTTTCTTTCTTTCTTTCTTTCTTTCTTTCTTTCTTTCCTTCCTTCCTTCCTTCCTTCCTTCCTTCCTTTCTTTCTTTCTTCCTTCCTTCCATCCTTCCTTCCTTCTTCCTTCCTTCCTTTCCTTTTGCTTCCTTTTCTTTCTCTCTCTCCCTTTCTCCTTCCTTCCTTCCTTCCTTCCTTCCTTCCTTCCTTCCTTCCTTCCTTCCTTCCTTCCTTCCTTCCTCTTTTTTCTTCCCTTCCCTTCCAAAGTAACTGACTACCAGTCCTCACACTTATGACCATCACAGCATCCCCAGGGTCACATGATCAAAATTTGTAGATTTGGCAACTGGCAAGTATTTGTGATGGTCGCAGCATCCTGCCGTCCCACAATCCCCTTTTGCGACCTTACTTGCCACTTTCCCACAAGCCAAGTCAATTGGGGGGGCGGGGACCTGCATTTGTTTAGCGGCCATCTGATTCACTTAACAACTGCACTGATTCCCTTAAGAACCAGGACGATCTGGATGGGGAGGAACAGGCTCAGGCTCAACCCTTCCAAGACTGAGTGGCTGTGGTTCCCGGCATCCCGATATAGTCAGTTGACTCCATCACTGACTATTGGGGGCGAGTCTTTGGCCCCCACAGAGAGGGCTCGCAATCTGGGAGTCCTCCTGGATACTCAGCTGTCCTTGGAGGAACATCTGACGGCTGTAACCAGGGGGACCTTTTGTCAGGTTCGCCTGATTCGCCAGTTGCGGCCCTTTCTTGATCGGGATTCCCTGTGCACAGTCACTCACGCCCACGTCACCTCTCGCCTTGACTACTGCAACGCTCTCTACATGGGGCTCCCCTTGAGGAGCACCCGGAGGCTCCAGCTGGTCCAGAACGCAGGAGCGCGGGTAGTGACAGGAGCAGCATGGCGCTCCCATGTAACACCGCTCCTGCGCGAGCTGCACTGGCTCCCGGTGGTCTTCCGGGTGCGCTTCAAGGTGCTGGTTATCACCTTTAAAGCGCTCCATGGCATCGGGCCTAGCTATCTTCGAGACCGCCTGCTGCCACCGACGACCTCCCATCGACCCGTGCGCTCCCACAGAGAGGGCCTCCTCGGGGTGCCATCAGCCAGACAATGTAGGCTGGTGACCCCCAGGGGGAGGGCCTTCTCTGTGGGGGCTCCCACCCTCTGGAATCAGTTGCCCCCGGAGATAAGGAGAATCCAGGACCTCAATGCCTTCCGCCGTGCCCTTAAAACCTTCCTTTTCCAACAAGCCGGGCTGGTCTAATTCTTTTTAAGTGTTTTTAATTGTTTTGTTTATTGTTTTAATTAATGGGGCCAAATTTATATATATTTTTTAACTGTATTTTAATATTTGTATTTGATGTTTTTATTTGGCTGTTCACCGCCCTGAGTCCTCAGGGAGAAGGGCGGTATACAAATTCAAAAATAAAAATAATAATAAAAAAAAAAGTTGTAAAAATTGGGCGCAACTCACTTAAATCTTGCTTAACAAAAGAAATTCCCAGTTGTGGTCGTAAGTCGAGGACTACCTGGACTTCCCCTCCCAGAATCCCCCAGCCAGCACATTAGATGGAGAAATCTGGACTCCATCCATTCATGGCTCCTGGGGAATTCTGGGAGTTGAAGTCCACACACCTTAAATGTCCCAATTTCTTGAAACTCTCCTCCAACATTTGCATTTTCCTGGCTGTGCAATCTTGCTGCCAATCGTTCTTGCTGGATGCCTCCGAAAAGGTGAGCCAGGTGGGAGCTGGCTCTTCCTCCGCGGTTCAACAGGTGCAGCGGGCACCACATGCTGGGAAGGTTGAGAAACTTCTTTAAAACCGAACACAGGTAAGAGCTCATATTAAGACCTACCTAATAATAATAAATTAATAATTAATAATTTAATTATTTTTCCGCTCTTATCGCATCGGCAGATAATCACTCAGCCGCCCTGTTTAGGGTGACCCGCTCCCCCCTCCATTCGGGAGCGCGGGAGGATTCCTTGCAGGGTCGTGCTAAGGATTTTGTTCAGTATCTGCACAATAAAATCACTCAGATTCGGGAAGGCCTGGTCTCCGACTGGGTAGGTACAGGCGGGATGATGGAGGCTGGTCTTGTTACTGCCATTTGGGAGGAGTTCGACCCTGTTGCTCCTGAGGACGTGGACAGGATACTGGGGTGGCTGAATGCGACCACGTGTTTATTGGACCCCTGACCCTCGTGGTTGGTGCTGGCCTCCCGGGAGGTTACGCGAGGCTGGCTCCAGGGTATTATCAACGCTTCCTTGAGTGAGGGTGTCTTGCCATCCGCCTTGAAAGAGGCGGTGGTGAGGCCCCTCCTCAAGAAGCCTGCTCTGGATCTGGCTGTTTTGGCTAACTATCGTCCGGTCTCCAACCTTCCCTTTGTGGCGAAGGTTGTTGAGAGTGTGGTGGAATGACAGCTGCCTGGGTACCTGGATGAAGCTGTCTATCTGGATCCGCTCCAGTCCGGCTTCAGGCCTGGGTACAGCACGGAAACGGCATTGGTCGCGCTGGTGGATGATCTCTGGAGGGCTCGGGATAGGGGTTGCTCCTCTATCCTGGTCCTGTTAGACCTCTCAGCGGCTTTTGATACCATCGACCATGGTATCATGCTGCGCCGGTTGGAGGGGCTGGGAGTGGGGAGCACCGTTCTACGGTGGTTCTCCTCCTATCTCTCCGACCGGACGCAGTCAGTGTTGGCAGGGGGGCAGAGGTCGACCCCGAGGCGCCTTGTGTGTGGGGTGCCGCAGGGATCGGTCCTCTCACCCCTTCTGTTCAACATTTATGTGAAGCCGCTGGGTGAGATCATCCGTGGCTTTGGGGTGGAGTTCCATCAGTATGCTGATGACACCCAGCTGTACATCTCCACCCCAGGCCATCCCAACGATGCCCTTGAAGTGATGTCCCGGTGCTTGGAGGCCGTGCGGATCTGGATGGGGAGTAACAGGCTTTGACTCAATCCTTCCAAGACCGAGTGGCTGTGGCTGCCGGCATCCCGATATAGCCAGCTGGCGCCATCGCTGGCTATTGGGGGCGAGTTATTGGCCCCCACGGAGAGGGCTCGCAACTTGGGTATCCTCCTGGATGCACAGCTGTCTTTAGAAGAGCATATGACGTCCGTGGCCAGGGGTGTCTTTTATCAGGTTCGCCTGATCCGCCAGTTGCGTCCCTTTCTGGATCGGGACTCCTTACGCACAGTCACTCAGGCACTCATCATTTCCCGCCTGGACTACTGCAATGCTCTCTACATGGGGCTCCCCTTGAGGTGCACCCGGAGGCTCCAACTGGTGCAGAATGCGGCTGCGCGGGGGATTATGGGAGCGAGAGGGCGCTCCCATATGACACCTCTCCTGCGCGAGCTGCATTGGCTCCCGGTGGACTTCCGGGTGCGCTTCAAGGTACTTGTTACCATCTTTAAAGCGCTCCATGGCATAGGACCTGGGTATTTGCGGGACCGCCTTCTGCCGCCGATAGCCTCCCACCGGCCAGTACGCTCCCACAGAGAGGGACTCCTCAGGGTGCCGTCGGCCAGGCAATGTCGGCTGGCGACCCCCAGGGGGAGGGCCTTCTCTGTGGCAGCCCCCGCCCTCTGGAACGATTTGCCCCCGGAGATACGGAGGATATCAGATCTCCGGGCTTTTCACCGTGCCCTAAAAACTTTTTTCTTCCATCAAGCAGGGCTGGCGTGAACCTCCCCCACCCCCGTTTTTGAGATATTAGATTTTTTAATTGTTTAATGGGTTTTAGTCGTAAGTTTCTTAATTTTTGGCCAAAGGGTATAATTCTTTTAAATTTTTAAATTTTGTATTGGATGTTTTTTACTTGGCTGTGCACCGCCCTGAGTCCACTAGGAGAAGGGCGGTATACAAATTTAAATAAAATAAATAAATAAATAAAAAAGTCAGTTAAAAAAGGGGAAAGACCCCTTTGATGCCCCCAACCAAAACTGCCAGGTGTTGTGCGAATCCTCCCACCCCAACATCATCGGTTAAACCACCAGGTTCCTCAATTCCCATGGAACCGAGATGGGAACCGAGCCCATTTCCCCTCCCTGCCCCCCAGCTCGGAGGACAGCCGGGGGAAACTTCCTTCCCCCTATTTTAAGGAGGCCTCCGGATCGTCTCTTCAACCTTCCTTCATTCCTTCTCCTCCACCTTCCCGGGAAGACGCCTCTCCTTCCGTCCCTGAGGAGCTGCATTTCTGACTGCGGGGATTATGTGGGGCGTGTGGGTGCTGCTGGCAATTCTGCTGGTGCTGAGCCGGGCTGGGACCCTGCCGGGGACGTCGCAACCTGGGGTCTCACGAGGAGGAGAGGGGGACCCAGAGCTTTCTACCGGAGGACCTATGCCGGTGAGCATACCTGGCAGGATTCGATCTCGCAGCCCTGACCTGCTTTGCCCATTTTGGGGCCCCGTTCAGAAGTGATTTCCCTGACCCAGGTTGAGTTTTGCACATTCCGCCTGGAAGGATGGGGGTCCCTCTCCCGGCCCCCAAAACAGGGACGGTGGGTTGGAGATGGGAAGTTGGCGTGAGAGTAAGCAGAGAATGGTGGTTTGCTCGTGTGATGCATTTAGCCTGGTTTGCAGAAGCCCAGCATCTGAGCTTGCACAACCGTTGGGCTGAATCCTAGCTAGAGGGTTTATTGGTCTGGTCTACAAAGGTGACAGAGGTTCCCGATTTACGACCACAATTTGAGGCCAAAATTTCCGTGGCTAAGCGAGACAACGGTGGAGTGAGATTTCATGTCCCAGTTGTTCAGTTAATCCCTGCAGTTGTTAAGGAAATAGCACTGTTGTTAAGTGAATCAGACTTTCCCATTATGTTTGCTGGTCAGAGAATTACAAAAAGGGGATCATGAAATCCTGGGACATTGAAACCGTCATAAGTATGAGTCAGTTCCAAGCGCCTGAATTTTGATCACGTGATCTTGGTGATGCTGCAGTGGTCGTAAGTGAGAAAAATGGTCGTAAGTCTCTTTTTTCAGTGCCGTTGTAACTTGAAACGGTCACTAAATGTTATAAGTCAGGAACTGCCTGTAATTGGTTGGCCAAGAGGCCCCTAGTGGGATTTCTTCTTTTTTTTACAAATTGAGTAATTTATCTCCAAATTGAGGAGGGGTCTTTAAGAACGGGAGCTTGGCTCTTCCCAACCTATCACGGCAGGGGGCTGGACTAGATGACCTCCAAGGTCCCTTCCAACTCTTTATTATTCTGTGATTCTTCTTTTCCAGGTGACAATTCAGATTTTCTCCAGAAAGGCAGAGAGACCTTGCCGTTATTACCGATGGGTGAACGGCAAAAAAATTTATTTCACTCGTCCGGGATGTTTCTCAATCTTGCGTTCTCGAAGGATCACCTCGGAGGATCCCTGCTATGTTTGTGGAGTCTTGCGGCAGTCATCACATGCTCTGGGGTCCCCATGACACAAGGACTGCGGTCGGCCCCCGACTCCTGCCATGATGTGTCATTGTGTGCCTTGCATTTTGCGAAGAAAATAAATCTTTTGCATATATACATGTATATATTTGTTTGTGGGTTGTCATTTGCCATCCTGGTTAGTCAGGTGGCCTCCGAGTTCTGTGTTCGAATCCTGGCACTATCGGCAGTTCTTGATGTAACACCAGAATTGAGGGCTGGATCGAGACAGTTGTTCCGTGAGTTTTGCCTGTAAAATACGGGCAAAATAGTGGGTCAGGTAACTACAGATTAGGGCTCGCTTTCTGCTCGCTTTTAAGATAAATGGAGGAGCTGCTCTAAGCCACAATTGGCAGACTTCACATAGGGGAGGTTAAAGATAGAATTTCTTTTTTTTTTTCTTTCTTTCTTTCTTTCTTTCTTTCTTTCTTTCTTTCTTTCTTTCTTTCTTTCTTTCTCTCTCCCTCTCCCTCCTGTTTCTTTCTTTCTATCTCTCTTTCTTTTTTCCTTCCTTCCTTCCCTCCTTTCTTTCTTTCTTTCCTTCCTTCCTTCCTTCCTTTCCTTTTGCTTTCTTTTCTTTCTCCCTCTCCCTCCTCTTTCTCTCTCTCTTTTTTTCTTCCCTCCTTTCTTTCTTTCTCCTTCCTTCTTTCCCTTTCGCTTTCTTTTGTTTCTTTCTCTCCCTATTTCTTTCTCTCTCTCCCTTTCTCCTTCCTCCCTTCTTCTTTTTTCTTCCCTTCCCTTCCCAAGTGACTGAGGACTCACACTTATGACCATCACAGCATCCCCAGGGTCACATGATCAAAATTTGTGGACTTGGCAACAGGCCAAGTCCTATTTGTGATGGTCACAGCGTCCTGTGTCTGCTCATTATGCTGAACCACCAATGAAGCAAAGGGTTTGTGTTCGAATGATACCCTAACCCACCAAAGATTGACGGCAAAATTAGCAAATGGTAGGAAAGCAGCTCCTGGTTTTCAGCTAATTAATTAACTGATGGATTTAGTCCTCAATTTATAACCACAACTGAGCCCAAAATTTATGTTGCTAAGCGAGACAGCTGTTAAATGAGTTTTGCCTTGCTTTATGACCTTCCTTTCCAGAGTTGTTAAGAGAATCCCTGTGGCCATTAAGTGAGTCACACTGTTGTTAAACGAATCTGGCTTCCCCGTTGACTTTGCTCATCAGGAGGTCGCAAAAGGGGATCACATATTTATGACGCGGCTGTCATAAATAGGGGTCATTTGCCAGTTGTCTGAATTTTGAACACATCGTCGCAAGGATGCTGCACCGGTTGTAAAACATTACATTCCTTTCACGTAAAGAGGTCATAAGCCACCGTTTTCAGCCCCGTTGTAACTTCGAATGGCCACTAAACGAACTGTTGTAAGTCAAGGACTACCTGCACTTAATTTGTATGCAATTCATTCCCAAAAACTCGGACTGGCTAAGAGCAAATAATATCTCTCAGCAAACCTCCACCTCCCAAATCAATCCCCAGCTTCAAAAATAAGAAACGAGCTCCATTTGCAAAAAAAATAATAATAATAAACGCACAACATTATTCACTCCCGTTGTGGGTGTTGTGTACAATCTGCCAAGCTACTGCACAAAAATGACTTACAAATGGCCCAGAATTGAACACAGATGCTTTCTCGGTGGGAGTTCACCAAGAGAAATTACAGTTTAAAGAAATATTAATTGTGTTGAAAAATAACACAATCGGGAAAAGTTTCTCAGTTAATACAATAAATGGCTTTTGACAACAATGCACGTTTGCTGCAGAGGCACATAATCTGCACGGGGGACGGGGGGGGCACAAACATAGCTAGTCCTCGATTTACGACCATTCGCTTAGTGACCAAAGATACAACATCATTGAAAAAAAAGGCTCGTATGACCCTTTTTCACCCTTACGACTGCCGCATCTTCCCCGTGGTCATGTGATCAAAATTCAGCCGCTTGACAACTGACTCATACTTATGACGATCAGAGTCCCAAGGTCACGTGATCCCCTTTTGTGACGTCCTGAAAATCAAATTCAATATTCACTTAACAACCATGTGACTAACTTATCAACTGCAGTGATTCACTTAACAACGGTGGCATGATGAAAGGTTGTAAAATGGGGCAAAACTCACTTAACAAATGTCTCATTTAGCAACAGAAATTTTGGGCTCAGTTGCAGTTCTAAGTCGAGGACTGCCTGTATTCCAATCAACTTGTGGAAAACTTCTTAAATTCCACTTTTTTTAAAAAAAAATAGAACGAAGGACGAGGTTTTGATCCCAGAGTGGCGGCCTCCATCTTGACTTTTTTGCCCTCCTTCCAGGTAAAAAGCTTCTGGAGCAGAAATAAAGATCCCGATTTGATTCATATTCACTTATGCGTAAACTGAAATGAAATGCAGCTAAAATGATCGCTAGGCAGGTTGGTGTAATTAGCAGAGGACAAGAATCCTGTAATCCAATTCAGCAGTAATGGCCAATATTCAATGCCAGTAATGAAACAAATCGTATTTCCTTTAAATCAAATTAATATTATTTCTCCCCAATGTGATGCACGTGGGGAAAAAAACCAGGCAGTGTTGATTGTAGGCTCCAGAAGGCTCTCTTGACCTTTGGCCCCCATGTCTGAGGACCCCCTTGGTGGGATGAGACAAAAAAAATCACCATTTCTCTCAAGTGCTGAAAGATTGTTCCCTGACTTGGGTGGACTTCAATTCCCAGAATCCCCCAGCCAGAATGCTTTAAGAGGGCTGGACTCCAACTCCCAGAATCCCCCAGCCTTCATGGTTTAAGAGGGCTGGACTTCAATTCCCAGAATCCCCCAGCCAGCATGCTTTAAGAGGGGTGGACTCCAACTCCCAGAATCCCCCAGCCAGAATGCTTTAAGAGGGGTGGACTCCAACTCCCAGAATCCCCTGGGCAGCATGCTTTAAGAGGGGTGGACTCCAACTCCCAGAATCCCCCAGCCAGAATGCTTTAAGAGGGGTGGACTCCAACTCCCAGAATCCCCTGGGCAGCATGCTTTAAGAGGGGTGGACTCCAACTCCCAGAATCCCCCAGTCAGAATGCTTTAAGAGGTGTGGACTTCAACTCCCAGAATCCCTTGGGCAGGATGCTTTAAGAGAGCTGGACTCCAACTCCCAGAATCCTCCATCTGGCATGCTTTAAGATGGGAGGACTTCAATTTCCCACAATCCCCCAGCCAGAGTCACGGAATTGATGTCTCCATCATGGTTTGTCTTCCTCTCACTGCCCCTTGAACCCGGCCGTGGGACAAAGGAGATTTACTGGCTGGAGACCAGTTGACCTGACGTCTGATGGTCACCCCCAAAATTCTCCCCCAATAGAGAACTATTTTTCTTTTGATTTTTCTTTTTTTCTTTTTTGACCAGCCATGCTGAGTTGTTCCACCGTCGCCTCTTTTAACCTTCCCTTCCAACCACGAATGTTGGCCGGAGGCGTTTCATTTGGGTCACGCTTGGTGTGGAAAAGATAGAGGCATTTTTGGCTGTCCTTGCAGAGCTACACAAGAGAGAAATGTTAGGAGCTGTGCATGTGAGGTTTGGCTAGAGTGAAGCTCGGTTAGGGAGTTATTTTGGGGGGTGGGGGGGGGGGCTTGGTGAGTTGGGAACATGGTTTGTTTGGTCACCTGCACTAAGCTAACAAAGTCAGTCGATGCGATTCTCGCAGTGTTTTTTTCTTTTTTTGAAAAATCGAGCAGAGAGGAAAATGAAATACAGCGAAGTACATAAAGAAATAGTAATAAAACAATACGAGTTAGGTAAAATAAAATACAATAAAGTAAACGAGCGAAATGAAATAACAAAGTAAAATAAAGCAATCAAGTAAAATAAAATAATAAAATAAAGTGAGTAAAATTATATAAACCGAGATAAAGTATAGAATAGAATAGAATAGTAATAAAATAATATGAGTTAAGTAAAATAAAATACAATTAAGTAAACGAGCGAAATGAAATAACAAAGTAAAATAAAGCAATTAGGTAAAATAAAATAATAAAATAAAGTGAGTAAAATTATATAAACCGAGATAAAGAATAGAATAGAATAGAATAGAATAGAATAACAGAGTTGGAAGGGACCTTGGAGGTCTTCTAGTCCAACCCCCTGCTTAGGCAGGAAACCTTACACCACTTCAAACAAATTATTATCCAACATCTTCTTAAAAATGCTCTGGTGTTGGAGCATTCACAACTTCTGGAGGCTGATTCCACTGATTAATTGTTCTAACTGTCAGGAAGTTTCTCCTTAGTTCTAGGTTGCTTCTCTCTAAGTAATTAAGTACAGTAAAAAAATAGAATTAGACGAAATCAAGTAAAGTAAGTAAAAAAAGTCAGATAAAGTAATTAAGCAAAGTAAAAAGGCGAAAGATTTATACGATCTGAAGAGAAACCAGAATATTGGGACCGGTGGTATGCTTGGCTGCAAGAAAGAAATCTTAAGAAGAATGTAAAATAATAATCTCAATATGATTGTGGGTAAATATTTATAGGAATATTGTATGGTAGTTGGGAATTATTTCTTCTGGACACTTCTTTTATTTTGATGATTTTGCCTTAATGGAGGTTTGTGCTATTATCAGGTGAAAGCTGATGTTCTAAACTCTATATGTATTATGTTACTCTCTGCAATCCTATCTATATTGCTATATTTTTTCTTTTGTATTTTTAAAACAATTTTCAATATTTTTTTTTAAAAAAAAGCAAAGTAAAATAAAATAATAAAAGTAAAATGAAATAAAATAAAGTCAGATAATTTAGTTAAGTAAAATAAAATAATAAAGTAAAATAAGGTATGAGAAGAGAAAAATAAAATATAGCAGATAAAATAAAC